>NW_027328422.1:0-64000 GCF_034638445.1 Ciconia boyciana
CCCCTTGGCATCCTCTCCGGGGTGCCTTTCTCCTCGCCATCTCTGGGCAAAGGCAGGCTCCTCGCTCAGCTCTTCCGCCTCAGCCCCAGCAGTGTGGCCTGCCCAGGCAAAACCAGCACCAGCAGCAGCCCCACGCTGCCCTCCAGCAGGAGCGCGCCTGCCCGGGGCAACAGCCACACGGCAGCTGTGGGCTCCTTCCCCGCGCGCCACAGGGCTGTGTGGGCGGCCGGCTCTGACCTCACAGTCACATGGCTCTGACGTCACAATGGGGCTCCCCAGGGCTGAGCAGGGCGGGGAGACCCTGTGGGGGCTCCCCTGGGGCAACAAGGCGGCCGCCCACCCGGGCACAAACGGAGCCTCGACAGAGAGTAGCGAGATCTAGAACGGGGATGTTCATGGGGTGAGGAATGGGGTTTCCGACAGGCCCGTCAGACAGGCTCCCCACACCCATTTTATGAAATTATGGGTTAATCAACAAACAGACAGCCTGGTTGCTGGGAAGGTGCTAGACCAAATTGTTCCTCCGCTCCTCTGGCCCCCACTATTGGGAAAGTAACGGAGAAGCTCCCGACCCCCGGCCCTGGGAGCCCCAAAGAGCTGCCCCAAGGACTGTTGGTCGACCCGCAACCCCCGCCTGCAGGCTGCCCAGTAGCCATGTCGGCGGGCACTCCCCGCCCTCCCCCCGGTGGACCTTCTTGCGCACCCCGCTTTGGAGACAAATCTTCTACGCCATAGAATCATAGAATCGTTAAGGTTGGAAAAGACCTCTAAGATCATCTAGTCCAACCGTCAACCCAACATCTCCGTGCCTACTAAACCATGTCCCGAGGTGCCACGTCCACACGTTTTTTGAACTCCTCCAGGGATGGTGACTCCACCACCTCTCTGGGCAGCCTGTTCCAATGCTTGACCACCCTTTGAGTAAAGACATTTTTCCTAATATCCAACCTAAACCTCTCCCGGCGCAACCTGAGGCCATGTCCTCTCGTCCTACCGCTAGTTACTTGGGAGAAGAGACTGACCCCACCCTGCTACAGCCTCCTTTCAGGTCGTTGTAGAGAGCGATAAGGTCTCCCTCAGCCTCCGCTTCTCCAGACTAAACAATCCCAGTTCCCTCAGCCGCTCCTCAAAAGACTTGTTCTCCAGACCCTTCACCAGCTTCGTTGCCCTTCTTGGACACGCTCCAGCAACTCAATGTCCTTCCTGTACTGAGGGGCCCAAAACTGAACACAGCATTCGAGGTGCGGCCTCACCAGTGCCGAGTACAGGGGCACGATCACTTCCCTACTCCTGCTGGCCGCACTATTCCTGACGCAAGCCAGGATGCTCTTGGCTTTCTTGGCCACCTGGGCACACTGCCGGCTCACGTTCAGCCGGCTGTCAGCCAGCACCCCCAGGTCCTTTTCCGCCAGGCAGCTTCCCAGCCACTCTTCCCCAAGCCTGTAGCGTTGCATGGCGTTGTTGTGACCCAAGCGCAGGACCCGGCACTTGGCCTTGTTAGACCTCATACAATTGACCTCGGCCCATCGATCCAGCCTGTCCAGATCCCTCTGCAGAGCCTTCCTACCCTCGAGCAGATCGACACTCCCGCCCAGTTTGGGGTCACCTGCAAACTTACTGAGGGCGCACTCAATGCCCTCATCCAGCTCATTGGTGAAGATATTAAACAAGACTGGCCCCAAAACTGAGCCCTGGGGAACACCGCTTGTGACCGGCCGCCAACTGGATTTAACTCCGTTCACCACAACTCTCTGGGCTCGGCCATCCAGCCAGATTAATACCCAGCAAAGAGTACACCCGCCTAAGCCATGAGCCGCCAGCTTCTCTAGGAGAATGCTGGGGGAGACAGTGTCAAAGGCTTTACTAAAGTCCAGGTAGAAAACATCTACAGCCTTTCCCTCATCCCCTACGCAGGTCACCTGGTCGTAGGAGGAGATCAGGTTGGTCAAGCAGGACCTGCCTTGCGTGAACCCATGCTGGCTGGGCCTGAACCCCTGGTTGGCCTGCACATGCCTGTTGAGCGCACTCAAGATGAACCGCTGCATAATTTTCCCCGGCGCCGAGGTCAGGCTGACAGGCCTGTAGTTCCCCGGATCCTCCTCCCGGCCCTTCTTGTCGATGGGCGTCACATTGGCAAGCCTCCAGCCGTCTGGGACCTCCCCCGTTAACCAGGACCGCTGATAAATGATGGAGAGTGGCTTGGCAAGCTCCTCCGCCAGCTCTCTCAGTACTCTCGGGTGGATCCCATCCGGCCCCATAGACTTGTGAGTGTCCAGGTGGCGTAGCAGGTCGCTAACTGCTTCCTCCTGGATTATGGGGGGTTTATTCTGCTCTCCGTCCCTGTCTTCCAGCTCAGGGGGCTGGAATACCCTGGGGATAACTGGCCTGACTATTAAAGACTGAGGCAAAGAAGGCATTAGGTACCTCAGCCTTTTCCTCATCCTTGGTGGCAATGTTCCCCCGCATCCAATAAAGGAGGGAGATTCTCCTTGGCTCTCTTTTGTTGTTAATGTATTTGTAAAAATATTTTTTATTATCTCTTACAACAGCGGCCAGCTTGAGTTCTAGCTGGGCTTTTGCCTTTCTAATTTTCTCTCTGCGTGACTTGACGAGATCCCTGTACTCTTCTTGGGTTGCCTGCCCCTTCTTCCAAAACTGGTAAACTCTCCTTTTTTTTCCGGAGTCCCAGCAAAAGATCCTTGTTCAGCCAGGCCGGTCGTCTTCCCCGCCGGTTCGTCTTACGGCACATGGGGACAGCCTGGTCCTGCGCCTGAACCGATCTGAACTGCCTCATCATTTCTTTTTTCCCTCCTTTTCTTCTTTTTGTTTTTTGTCCTTCTTTTTCTTCTCTGGTTTCAGTTGACGCTTTCTGGTTTTGCCATCTTCCCGTGAACCTGCACTCGATAAATGCAGGTGTACGCTGGGTTTCCCCAGTTGCTCTTCACAAGAAGTTTGATACATGAAAAGGCTCTGGGAAGCGGCGCGTCCTGTGAAGAAAAGAGGGAAAAGGAAACGGAGGTGTCAAGAGCGACGGTGCAATCAACGTGTCTCCCGCTGCTAGCCCTGCTCCTGCTCAGGAACAAGCTCCCAAAAGCGGGTGGGAGCGGCTGTGGACACCTAGGCTCACTGCTGGTACCGGGCCTGCTGGGGAGGCTGGGGACGCGGGAAGGGGGAAGGCACCTGGCATTCTCTGCATGCCGGCCCGGCTGGGGCTGCGTCTCCCTTCCCTCTGCCCCTTTCTCTCTGCTGCTTGCTCTGTGCCAACGGGGAGGCCAGGGAGGCGCTCCTGTACGTGGGGCAGGCTGGTGTGCAACGCCACCAAGCTCCCGCTGTCTGCTCTGCCTGCCTTCCTCCTGGCAGGCGCGAGAGCAACCGGGAGAGAAGGGGCAGGCTATGCTGGGAGGAGAGGACACTGTCCAGCCTGCCAGCAGGCCACAGGATGGAGCAATGGTGCTGCCCGACGGCTTTCGCCACCAGGCGTCCCTGTTTCTCCACGGCACAAAGACGTTGCTTTGGTGGAGCGGCCGTGTGTGCGGCTGGCTCTGCTGAAGGCAGTGGCTGGAGCCAAGGGTCTCTCAGGACTCGTGCTCCCTCGGGCGTGACCCGGCCCTTGCTATCCTTTGCCACCAGCACCGCATGCTGCTACTCAGCCCTCCCAACCCCGCCAGGTCTCTCTCGGCGGTGGTCCGGGCCCCTGTGCCCAGGGAGAAAGCATTCACGCTCTTCCTGCCACGGACTTGCAGGCAAACCTGTTTTGCTCCCTGGCATCTTGCCCCCGCGCGTGGACCGTACCTTCAGAGGGAAGGTCTGAATGGCCTCTTTTGCCACGTTGTACGTGAACGTCCCAAGGAGAGCTTCCTCTTCTCCGTCCTCATCCAGTCCCTCAGGGGCAAAGCACAAGCAGAGCAGCTCAGACTCGTCCCGACAAAGAGGGAACGTACGCGCTGGCTCAGCCCTGTTATCTACCCAGCCTCTCCTGGGGCTCTAGCAGTAGTCTAGCACTGGTTAGGGTGGAGCTCAGTCGCTGCCTTGAGTTTTGGTCAAGAACCCTGAGGTGCTCTGGCCAGAATAAGTCTTGAGAGGCATGAAATCTCTAGAGCCCTTGAAGTATCCCGCTAGGGCACTGCGGTGCTCAGGAGAGAGCAGGACACAAACCTCAGAGGACGCACAAAAGCAAGCAAGTCCCTGTCATGGCTTTCCCCAGGGCCAGATGCCAGCCAGAAGCACCCAGCAGAGACTTACAAAGACAGCGATGTCTCTGGGGGCGCTGATGACAGTCCCAGATGGAGACACGTCTTTGGAGATGTGCTGCACGCTGACAGCAGTCAGATGGACTCGTGCTGGCAACCTGACGACCACCTGGCCTTCATGCCCTTGTAAGGGCCAGCAGTTTCCTGGGGAAACATCCGGCTGCAACCAGAACGCGAGAGCAATGAAGTGTGAGAGAGCATCGGGGCCAACGCAACTGCTCATGCAGCTTGAAGCATAGGCGCCGGTGTGTCTGTGGGGTCTGTTTCAGCTCGAAAATGAGGCGTGTGTGAGGAAATGGACAGAAGCAGAGGGCCGCCTTCCCTGCCTGACAAAGGGGGCTCTCAGTTATTATGGAAAAGAGGAGAATACCGCTCATGCAGCCACCCTAGTCAGGGCCTTACAGAAACACCTCTCTGCCCACTGGCGCTGCAGGGCACCTCCCGCCTCCCACCCCGAAAAGGCGCTGTTAGGGATGAGTGTGGAAACGGGGTCACCAGGGAGAAAGTCTTTCACCCAGCTGTGACAGAGGACTGTGGGCAAGATGCAGCAGTTCAGCTCAGTTCAGCTCTGTTCCCCTGCTGAGGGCAACCACTGATTCCTAGCAAGCCCAGCCCTGTGTTCGAGCTTTGGTTTCAGGAACCTGAGCAACACACTGGGCTTGAGCAGCACCACTGGACTGAGGGGAGAGCCCCTGCGGTCGGTCCCCAACTTCACAGGACGGAAGGAAACCAGCACCGCTGATTTCTGCTACGATACCTGCAAAATAGTATCAGGAGGGTTGGCAGTGCGAAAGAACCATAAAACCCTGCAGATCCACTCCTTTTGCAGTCGTAGGTCTCGGAAGTTCTCTGCATGTCAATGGTGGCACCTGTAAGGAAGGGAGAGCAGATGACTGCAAGAGGCCACAGACTAGGAGGACTTGGCGGTGCTCAGACACTATTTCTGACGCTGCCGGCCGGCTCCACATCTGTCAGTCCCGTCCTCATCCCCACGCTGGTGGGGGTGCCCAGCGGCGCAGGGCAATGACGGCATCCATGTGCCTGGTGACTGCTTCTCTCACAGCGCCACGAGGAGGTGGTCTGGGGGTGCTGGGAGACAGCAGGCGCCCATGTGAATGACAGCAGACCAAAGCTGAGGGCTTGCTGCGTGTGGGCAGCAAAGGATGACCCAGCCGTTCCCTTTCCAAATGCAGTGGAGAGGAAGAGAGCCCCTCCGTCGGCACAGGAACGCGTGCGGGGCAGCACCAGAGGCACCCGCGCAGAGGCCGAGGGCAGGACTGGGAGGGAGTCTGAGAGAGCCACTCTGCCACAGCCTTGCTCTTGGACCCCGTGAAGCATTTAAGCTCCCCACTTCGGAGAGCAGCGCCTGGAGCACAGCCTCCTTTGGGGAGGGCTACAGACAAGCACAGGGCAAGGAGACCGGGCTGCTTGTGTCCATACCAGAGCTTTTCAGGGCCCAGTCAGACGTCTTGACGTAGACTTCCGAAGCCATATCGGACACGGCCTGGTTCACTCCCCAGACTTCCTGGGAAAGCCATGAAAGAACAGAGAAAAGGACCACTTCAGCGTGGCTACCAGCGCCCGGAGAAGCAAAGAGTCAGTGTCAGAAACGCAAGGCAAGCCTTGTCCGCAGAGCTGAGAGACTCTCAGCTGCTGACGTGAGCCACGAGGACTGAGGCCCTGGAGTATCTGTGGCCACGGCCATGGCCCTGGGGTGGGCTGACGAGGGTCCCCACACCCTCGTCCCCACCCGCCACGCTCTCCAGGTCAGCTGGGAGACGGGCTAAGGCCCTGCCAGCAATGGCTGGCCCCGTGAGCGTGCCTGGGTCTCACCACTGCCTCAGGGGCCCGGCCAGAGCAGCCAGAGGCACCAGCATGCAAACGGAAGGATGTCGGGAGTCCTCCGCGGCCTGAAGCGGCCCGGCTAAACTGGGCCCGGAGGAGGGCCCTCTGTGCAGCGCAGAAGCTCGCCCAGCAAGCCCCTGGCAAAGGCTGGCTTGCCACGGTCAGCAGTCTGAGCCCACCACTAATCCCAAGGAGTGCTTTCTCAGGGGTTCTGCCCAGCCAAGCCTCCTTCCCCAAAATGCAGCGTCACCTTCTTCCCACTCCTGATTTCCGCCGTCAGTTGAGCCACCTCCTCCAGCAGAAGCTGCATCTTTTGGGTTTGCTCCGCCAACAAAGCGTGCGAGTTCCTGCAGGAAGAGGAAAGCAGATCTTGTCAGAGAGCCACCCATCCCCTCTGGGGAGCATCTGAGCTCAGCAAGGAGCAGAGACAACATGTGCTTTCCCTGCTTCGCGAGTGCTTGCCTTCCTCACCAGGTTGAGCAAAAGGCAAAGGCAGGAGGGAAGGACGGGAGCCCTGGCTGTTAGGAAAATGAGTGCAGGTAGCACGAGGTCGGCTGACGCTTCTGCACAGACCCAGTTCCAGCTCAGGAAACACCTCTTACCTCAGGATCCTCAGTTGTGCTGCAGACGCACATGTCAGCTCCTGAAAGGGAAAACGCTCCGTTACAGAATCTACTACCAGAGCTGCCGGGGCTTCCCAGGAGAGGCTTCCCTAGGAAGACACGGCAAACGCTGCTGCTTCTTTGGGTCAGCCCTGCGTGGAAGCAGAAGAGCCCGTGTGATTTATGCAGCCACTGTCGGCAACGCTCCCTTGCAGGAGGTGCCTGTCCCACAAGAGGCACCGACCTCTATCAGTCCCTTTGCCCGCATCGTCCACACCGGCAGTGAGGTCCCGCAGTAAACACCAGCTGCAATTCACATCACCAAGAGACAGTTATTTGAGTAGGGTTGCCAGCGATCCCTGCAGTCGCGCTGTCTCCTCCCTGTTGCCTCGGGGGTGGGGCAGCAGGTTAGCTCAGGAGGTGGGGAACGTGGGGCGAAGAGAGGGGACGCGCCTCTGACCGGGAGCCACCACCCCAGGTGTCAGGGGACTGCGCAGCCGTGAGCTTCAGGTGTGCTCGGTGCCCTAGAACTAGTCCCCATTTCCCCTCACTGCTTCAGGCTGCTTGGGCTGCTTGGGCTAGGAGAGGTACCTCTCCATCGGTCCCCTGCACGGCCCCTCTGGGAATCCCCAGTTGAGGCTGGGAAATACACGGGCCTTCTCTCACAGACCTGCAGACTAAGCAAGCCATTTGGTCCAGTGGCCAGAGCAGCAGCATGGCTGGCAGACTACACCTCTTACTGGTAGTCCAAAAGCAAGTCCCAGTCAAGGACATACTCAGGAAGCACTTGGGCCACGGGAGTTTCCACAGGTACGCGCCAAAAGGAAAGCTGGCCAGCTGAAAGCTGGCATCCAGCGCAGCCAGGCTGGCGCTTTCAGATGTTTGCTCACGCAAACTCACCAAGAGCCAGTGGGAGCAACAAGAAGACGACTTTCAAGAACCTCTTCTTCTGCAGGGCCATCTTGTGCCTGAAAAAGAGGGAGTCCTGTGGCTGTCAATGAGCCAGCTCTTGGGCGAACCCCTTCACAGGTGCATTTCCCTTTTCAGGCTGAAAAGCCACCATTTTGGAAGCCTGCTGCTGACAGAGGGCTCACAGAGCAGCGCCCAGGAGGAACACGGTTTCTGTCCACACCGCTCAACACTGCCGGCAGCTCTTCCCCAAAGGAAGAGCTCCAGGAGCACCTTCCGAAAGGGAATGAAAAGGATCCCGGGAAGTAAAGAGGTCGAGCAAATGAAGACTGCTTTTCAGCAGTCTTTCCGGCGTGGACCTTGCTCTCTCTTTGGCTGAGAAAGCAGGCCCGTTCTCACTTGTGATCACACAGATCTCTCTTAGGGGTGTTTCTCCGCACGGCTGGGAAGCGCCGGAGCCTTGTCCGGCTTTCCTCCCAGAGCCCTCCCCGACCGGCGCTGTCTCCTGCCAGAGCTGGGGAAAACCCTTCCCCTGCGGAGGCTTGGCTCTGCACCCGAGCGTCTGGCTATGCGGCAGTCTGTCCTACCACAGCCAAAGTTTGGGCATCCGGCAAATCAAATGCACGGGAGTGAGACTACCGAGGGGCTTTGCTCTTGGTTCTCCCTGAGAACGGCCGCAGCACGAGCAGCACCCGAGCTTCGCCGCCTGAGTGGGAGCGCTGGGCAGCTGGCTGGGGAACACCCCGGGCTCTCCCCTTTGCTGGCACTGGCCCTCGGACATCCCCCTTCTCGCCCCGTCCACAGCAGAAACATGTAGTACGTACGTGGTGAAGACGCACGTGCTCAGCAGATGGCTCCACAGGGAGACAAGGGCACCTGCTGCACGGCAAGCAAGGCTGAAGACCGTCCCTGGGCAAAGAAACCAGAGAAAAGTTAGGCCTGTGTCTTGAGGCCTCTTCTCCAGGATGCCCAGCCACGCGTGTTTCGGCTCCCTGCGGGGAGGCGACACCGAGCCCTATGCCCTCCCTCCCTGGGGCGAAGAGCAGGGCAGCCTGCACTTCTCCTGCCACTTGTGACGTTTGGCCAGAGCTCTGGCACAGCGCAGCTCTCCGACTTCACCCCCGAGGACTTCAGAGCAAGCAGCAGTGCTAACTTACTTGCAGCTTCTGTGGCCTTCTTGCGCCACTTTGCAGGCCCTTGACCGGCTGAGCTGGGAGTTGACCGCAAAAGCGTGCCACCAGCTCCACCTCCGTGCAGAGGCTCCTGTAGGAGGAAAAAGAGAAATGCTTGTTGCCCACCGTCCCCACGCTGTGTGAGCCGAGGCCCTTGCCAGAGGTCGGCCTCGGGAAGCCTCCCAGGGGACATGCCAGTTGCAGCGAGAGAGGGCAGCACAGCTGGGCGGCTGCCAGGGGTGCCCCCTCTCCTTTCCCCATCCTTTGCTTCACAGGCCTGCAGTGGGAGAAGAGGAAGCGAGCTGGCAGCAGCAGGCCCTGCTACCACCCCAACCTGACACCCCAGGCAGGAGCAGCCCACTTCGTACCTACTGCCTGGCAGCGGCTCGGGCCTGCTGCCTCCCCTGCCGGCTGTCGGTCGGCCTTGTTCCGCATGGAGCCCTTTGAGGCCCCTTGGCATCCTCTCCGGGGTGCCTTTCTCCTCGCCATCTCTGGGCAAAGGCAGGCTCCTCGCTCAGCTCTTCCGCCTCAGCCCCAGCAGTGTGGCCTGCCCAGGCAAAACCAGCACCAGCAGCAGCCCCACGCTGCCCTCCAGCAGGAGCGCGCCTGCCCGGGGCAACAGCCACACGGCAGCTGTGGGCTCCTTCCCCGCGCGCCACAGGGCTGTGTGGGCGGCCGGCTCTGACCTCACAGTCACATGGCTCTGACGTCACAATGGGGCTCCCCAGGGCTGAGCAGGGCGGGGAGACCCTGTGGGGGCTCCCCTGGGGCAACAAGGCGGCCGCCCACCCGGGCACAAACGGAGCCTCGACAGAGAGTAGCGAGATCTAGAACGGGGATGTTCATGGGGTGAGGAATGGGGTTTCCGACAGGCCCGTCAGACAGGCTCCCCACACCCATTTTATGAAATTATGGGTTAATCAACAAACAGACAGCCTGGTTGCTGGGAAGGTGCTAGACCAAATTGTTCCTCCGCTCCTCTGGCCCCCACTATTGGGAAAGTAACGGAGAAGCTCCCGACCCCCGGCCCTGGGAGCCCCAAAGAGCTGCCCCAAGGACTGTTGGTCGACCCGCAACCCCGCCTGCGGGCTGCCCAGTAGCCATGTCGGCGGGCACTCCCCGCCCTCCCCCCGGTGGACCTTCTTGCGCACCCCGCTTTGGAGACAAATCTTCTACGCCATAGAATCATAGAATCGTTAAGGTTGGAAAAGACCTCTAAGATCATCTAGTCCAACCGTCAACCCAACATCTCCGTGCCTACTAAACCATGTCCCGAGGTGCCACGTCCACACGTTTTTTGAACTCCTCCAGGGATGGTGACTCCACCACCTCTCTGGGCAGCCTGTTCCAATGCTTGACCACCCTTTGAGTAAAGACATTTTTCCTAATATCCAACCTAAACCTCTCCCGGCGCAACCTGAGGCCATGTCCTCTCGTCCTACCGCTAGTTACTTGGGAGAAGAGACTGACCCCACCCTGCTACAGCCTCCTTTCAGGTCGTTGTAGAGAGCGATAAGGTCTCCCTCAGCCTCCGCTTCTCCAGACTAAACAATCCCAGTTCCCTCAGCCGCTCCTCAAAAGACTTGTTCTCCAGACCCTTCACCAGCTTCGTTGCCCTTCTTGGACACGCTCCAGCAACTCAATGTCCTTCCTGTACTGAGGGGCCCAAAACTGAACACAGCATTCGAGGTGCGGCCTCACCAGTGCCGAGTACAGGGGCACGATCACTTCCCTACTCCTGCTGGCCGCACTATTCCTGACGCAAGCCAGGATGCTCTTGGCTTTCTTGGCCACCTGGGCACACTGCCGGCTCACGTTCAGCCGGCTGTCAGCCAGCACCCCCAGGTCCTTTTCCGCCAGGCAGCTTCCCAGCCACTCTTCCCCAAGCCTGTAGCGTTGCATGGCGTTGTTGTGACCCAAGCGCAGGACCCGGCACTTGGCCTTGTTAGACCTCATACAATTGACCTCGGCCCATCGATCCAGCCTGTCCAGATCCCTCTGCAGAGCCTTCCTACCCTCGAGCAGATCGACACTCCCGCCCAGTTTGGGGTCACCTGCAAACTTACTGAGGGCGCACTCAATGCCCTCATCCAGCTCATTGGTGAAGATATTAAACAAGACTGGCCCCAAAACTGAGCCCTGGGGAACACCGCTTGTGACCGGCCGCCAACTGGATTTAACTCCGTTCACCACAACTCTCTGGGCTCGGCCATCCAGCCAGTTTTACCCAGCAAAGAGTACACCCGCCTAAGCCATGAGCCGCCAGCTTCTCTAGGAGAATGCTGGGGAGACAGTGTCAAAGGCTTTACTAAAGTCCAGGTAGAAAACATCTACAGCCTTTCCCTCATCCCCTACGCAGGTCACCTGGTCGTAGGAGGAGATCAGGTTGGTCAAGCAGGACCTGCCTTGCGTGAACCCATGCTGGCTGGGCCTGAACCCCTGGTTGGCCTGCACATGCCTGTTGAGCGCACTCAAGATGAACCGCTGCATAATTTTCCCCGGCGCCGAGGTCAGGCTGACAGGCCTGTAGTTCCCCGGATCCTCCTCCCGGCCCTTCTTGTCGATGGGCGTCACATTGGCAAGCCTCCAGCCGTCTGGGACCTCCCCCGTTAACCAGGACCGCTGATAAATGATGGAGAGTGGCTTGGCAAGCTCCTCCGCCAGCTCTCTCAGTACTCTCGGGTGGATCCCATCCGGCCCCATAGACTTGTGAGTGTCCAGGTGGCGTAGCAGGTCGCTAACTGCTTCCTCCTGGATTATGGGGGGTTTATTCTGCTCTCCGTCCCTGTCTTCCAGCTCAGGGGGGCTGAATACCCTGGGGATAACTGGCCTGACTATTAAAGACTGAGGCAAAGAAGGCATTAGGTACCTCAGCCTTTTCCTCATCCTTGGTGGCAATGTTCCCCCCCGCATCCAATAAAGGAGGGAGATTCTCCTTGCGCGTCCTTTTCTTCTTGATGTATTTGTAAAAATATTTTTTATTATCTCTTACAACAGCGGCCAGCTTGAGTTCTAGCTGGGCTTTTGCCTTTCTAATTTTCTCTCTGCGTGACTTGACGAGATCCCTGTACTCTTCTTGGGTTGCCTGCCCCTTCTTCCAAAACTGGTAAACTCTCCTTTTTTCCGGAGTCCCAGCAAAAGATCCTTGTTCAGCCAGGCCGGTCGTCTTCCCCGCCGGTTCGTCTTACGGCACATGGGGACAGCCTGGTCCTGCGCCTGAACCGATCTGAACTGCCTCATCATTTCTTTTTTCCCCTCCTTTTCTTCTTTTTGTTTTTTGTCCTTCTTTTTCTTCTCTGGTTTCAGTTGACGCTTTCTGGTTTTGCCATCTTCCCGTGAACCTGCACTCGATAAATGCAGGTGTACGCTGGGTTTCCCCAGTTGCTCTTCACAAGAAGTTTGATACATGAAAAGGCTCTGGGAAGCGGCGCGTCCTGTGAAGAAAAGAGGGAAAAGGAAACGGAGGTGTCAAGAGCGACGGTGCAATCAACGTGTCTCCCGCTGCTAGCCCTGCTCCTGCTCAGGAACAAGCTCCCAAAAGCGGGTGGGAGCGGCTGTGGACACCTAGGCTCACTGCTGGTACCGGGCCTGCTGGGGAGGCTGGGGACGCGGGAAGGGGGAAGGCACCTGGCATTCTCTGCATGCCGGCCCGGCTGGGGCTGCGTCTCCCTTCCCTCTGCCCCTTTCTCTCTGCTGCTTGCTCTGTGCCAACGGGGAGGCCAGGGAGGCGCTCCTGTACGTGGGGCAGGCTGGTGTGCAACGCCACCAAGCTCCCGCTGTCTGCTCTGCCTGCCTTCCTCCTGGCAGGCGCGAGAGCAACCGGGAGAGAAGGGGCAGGCTATGCTGGGAGGAGAGGACACTGTCCAGCCTGCCAGCAGGCCACAGGATGGAGCAATGGTGCTGCCCGACGGCTTTCGCCACCAGGCGTCCCTGTTTCTCCACGGCACAAAGACGTTGCTTTGGTGGAGCGGCCGTGTGTGCGGCTGGCTCTGCTGAAGGCAGTGGCTGGAGCCAAGGGTCTCTCAGGACTCGTGCTCCCTCGGGCGTGACCCGGCCCTTGCTATCCTTTGCCACCAGCACCGCATGCTGCTACTCAGCCCTCCCAACCCCGCCAGGTCTCTCTCGGCGGTGGTCCGGGCCCCTGTGCCCAGGGAGAAAGCATTCACGCTCTTCCTGCCACGGACTTGCAGGCAAACCTGTTTTGCTCCCTGGCATCTTGCCCCCGCGCGTGGACCGTACCTTCAGAGGGAAGGTCTGAATGGCCTCTTTTGCCACGTTGTACGTGAACGTCCCAAGGAGAGCTTCCTCTTCTCCGTCCTCATCCAGTCCCTCAGGGGCAAAGCACAAGCAGAGCAGCTCAGACTCGTCCCGACAAAGAGGGAACGTACGCGCTGGCTCAGCCCTGTTATCTACCCAGCCTCTCCTGGGGCTCTAGCAGTAGTCTAGCACTGGTTAGGGTGGAGCTCAGTCGCTGCCTTGAGTTTTGGTCAAGAACCCTGAGGTGCTCTGGCCAGAATAAGTCTTGAGAGGCATGAAATCTCTAGAGCCCTTGAAGTATCCCGCTAGGGCACTGCGGTGCTCAGGAGAGAGCAGGACACAAACCTCAGAGGACGCACAAAAGCAAGCAAGTCCCTGTCATGGCTTTCCCCCAGGGCCAGATGCCAGCCAGAAGCACCCAGCAGAGACTTACAAAGACAGCGATGTCTCTGGGGGCGCTGATGACAGTCCCAGATGGAGACACGTCTTTGGAGATGTGCTGCACGCTGACAGCAGTCAGATGGACTCGTGCTGGCAACCTGACGACCACCTGGCCTTCATGCCCTTGTAAGGGCCAGCAGTTTCCTGGGGAAACATCCGGCTGCAACCAGAACGCGAGAGCAATGAAGTGTGAGAGAGCATCGGGGCCAACGCAACTGCTCATGCAGCTTGAAGCATAGGCGCCGGTGTGTCTGTGGGGTCTGTTTCAGCTCGAAAATGAGGCGTGTGTGAGGAAATGGACAGAAGCAGAGGGCCGCCTTCCCTGCCTGACAAAGGGGGCTCTCAGTTATTATGGAAAAGAGGAGAATACCGCTCATGCAGCCACCCTAGTCAGGGCCTTACAGAAACACCTCTCTGCCCACTGGCGCTGCAGGGCACCTCCCGCCTCCCACCCCCGAAAAGGCGCTGTTAGGGATGAGTGTGGAAACGGGGTCACCAGGGAGAAAGTCTTTCACCCAGCTGTGACAGAGGACTGTGGGCAAGATGCAGCAGTTCAGCTCAGTTCAGCTCTGTTCCCCTGCTGAGGGCAACCACTGATTCCTAGCAAGCCCAGCCCTGTGTTCGAGCTTTGGTTTCAGGAACCTGAGCAACACACTGGGCTTGAGCAGCACCACTGGACTGAGGGGAGAGCCCCTGCGGTCGGTCCCCAACTTCACAGGACGGAAGGAAACCAGCACCGCTGATTTCTGCTACGATACCTGCAAAATAGTATCAGGAGGGTTGGCAGTGCGAAAGAACCATAAAACCCTGCAGATCCACTCCTTTTTGCAGTCGTAGGTCTCGGAAGTTCTCTGCATGTCAATGGTGGCACCTGTAAGGAAGGGAGAGCAGATGACTGCAAGAGGCCACAGACTAGGAGGACTTGGCGGTGCTCAGACACTATTTCTGGACGCTGCCGGCCGGCTCCACATCTGTCAGTCCCGTCCTCATCCCCACGCTGGTGGGGGTGCCCAGCGGCGCAGGGCAATGACGGCATCCATGTGCCTGGTGACTGCTTCTCTCACAGCGCCACGAGGAGGTGGTCTGGGGGTGCTGGGAGACAGCAGGCGCCCATGTGAATGACAGCAGACCAAAGCTGAGGGCTTGCTGCGTGTGGGCAGCAAAGGATGACCCAGCCGTTCCCTTTCCAAATGCAGTGGAGAGGAAGAGAGCCCCTCCGTCGGCACAGGAACGCGTGCGGGGCAGCACCAGAGGCACCCGCGCAGAGGCCGAGGGCAGGACTGGGAGGGAGTCTGAGAGAGCCACTCTGCCACAGCCTTGCTCTTGGACCCCGTGAAGCATTTAAGCTCCCCCACTTCGGAGAGCAGCGCCTGGAGCACAGCCTCCTTTGGGGAGGGCTACAGACAAGCACAGGGCAAGGAGACCGGGCTGCTTGTGTCCATACCAGAGCTTTTCAGGGCCCAGTCAGACGTCTTGACGTAGACTTCCGAAGCCATATCGGACACGGCCTGGTTCACTCCCCAGACTTCCTGGGAAAGCCATGAAAGAACAGAGAAAAGGACCACTTCAGCGTGGCTACCAGCGCCCGGAGAAGCAAAGAGTCAGTGTCAGAAACGCAAGGCAAGCCTTGTCCGCAGAGCTGAGAGACTCTCAGCTGCTGACGTGAGCCACGAGGACTGAGGCCCTGGAGTATCTGTGGCCACGGCCATGGCCCTGGGGTGGGCTGACGAGGGTCCCCACACCCTCGTCCCCACCCGCCACGCTCTCCAGGTCAGCTGGGAGACGGGCTAAGGCCCTGCCAGCAATGGCTGGCCCCGTGAGCGTGCCTGGGTCTCACCACTGCCTCAGGGGCCCGGCCAGAGCAGCCAGAGGCACCAGCATGCAAACGGAAGGATGTCGGGAGTCCTCCGCGGCCTGAAGCGGCCCGGCTAAACTGGGCCCGGAGGAGGGCCCTCTGTGCAGCGCAGAAGCTCGCCCAGCAAGCCCCTGGCAAAGGCTGGCTTGCCACGGTCAGCAGTCTGAGCCCACCACTAATCCCAAGGAGTGCTTTCTCAGGGGTTCTGCCCAGCCAAGCCTCCTTCCCCAAAATGCAGCGTCACCTTCTTCCCACTCCTGATTTCCGCCGTCAGTTGAGCCACCTCCTCCAGCAGAAGCTGCATCTTTTGGGTTTGCTCCGCCAACAAAGCGTGCGAGTTCCTGCAGGAAGAGGAAAGCAGATCTTGTCAGAGAGCCACCCATCCCCTCTGGGGAGCATCTGAGCTCAGCAAGGAGCAGAGACAACATGTGCTTTCCCTGCTTCGCGAGTGCTTGCCTTCCTCACCAGGTTGAGCAAAAGGCAAAGGCAGGAGGGAAGGACGGGAGCCCTGGCTGTTAGGAAAATGAGTGCAGGTAGCACGAGGTCGGCTGACGCTTCTGCACAGACCCAGTTCCAGCTCAGGAAACACCTCTTACCTCAGGATCCTCAGTTGTGCTGCAGACGCACATGTCAGCTCCTGAAAGGGAAAAACGCTCCGTTACAGAATCTACTACCAGAGCTGCCGGGGCTTCCCAGGAGAGGCTTCCCTAGGAAGACACGGCAAACGCTGCTGCTTCTTTGGGTCAGCCCTGCGTGGAAGCAGAAGAGCCCGTGTGATTTATGCAGCCACTGTCGGCAACGCTCCCTTGCAGGAGGTGCCTGTCCCACAAGAGGCACCGACCTCTATCAGTCCCTTTGCCCGCATCGTCCACACCGGCAGTGAGGTCCCGCAGTAAACACCAGCTGCAATTCACATCACCAAGAGACAGTTATTTGAGTAGGGTTGCCAGCGATCCCTGCAGTCGCGCTGTCTCCTCCCTGTTGCCTCGGGGGTGGGGCAGCAGGTTAGCTCAGGAGGTGGGGAACGTGGGGCGAAGAGAGGGGACGCGCCTCTGACCGGGAGCCACCACCCCAGGTGTCAGGGGACTGCGCAGCCGTGAGCTTCAGGTGTGCTCGGTGCCCTAGAACTAGTCCCCATTTCCCCTCACTGCTTCAGGCTGCTTGGGCTGCTTGGGCTAGGAGAGGTACCTCTCCATCGGTCCCCCTGCACGGCCCCTCTGGGAATCCCCAGTTGAGGCTGGGAAATACACGGGGCCTTCTCTCACAGACCTGCAGACTAAGCAAGCCATTTGGTCCAGTGGCCAGAGCAGCAGCATGGCTGGCAGACTACACCTCTTACTGGTAGTCCAAAAGCAAGTCCCAGTCAAGGACATACTCAGGAAGCACTTGGGCCACGGGAGTTTCCACAGGTACGCGCCAAAAAGGAAAGCTGGCCAGCTGAAAGCTGGCATCCAGCGCAGCCAGGCTGGCGCTTTCAGATGTTTGCTCACGCAAACTCACCAAGAGCCAGTGGGAGCAACAAGAAGACGACTTTCAAGAACCTCTTCTTCTGCAGGGCCATCTTGTGCCTGAAAAAGAGGGAGTCCTGTGGCTGTCAATGAGCCAGCTCTTGGGCGAACCCCTTCACAGGTGCATTTCCCTTTTCAGGCTGAAAAGCCACCATTTTGGAAGCCTGCTGCTGACAGAGGGCTCACAGAGCAGCGCCCAGGAGGAACACGGTTTCTGTCCACACCGCTCAACACTGCCGGCAGCTCTTCCCCAAAGGAAGAGCTCCAGGAGCACCTTCCGAAAGGGAATGAAAAGGATCCCGGGAAGTAAAGAGGTCGAGCAAATGAAGACTGCTTTTCAGCAGTCTTTCCGGCGTGGACCTTGCTCTCTCTTTGGCTGAGAAAGCAGGCCCGTTCTCACTTGTGATCACACAGATCTCTCTTAGGGGTGTTTCTCCGCACGGCTGGGAAGCGCCGGAGCCTTGTCCGGCTTTCCTCCCAGAGCCCTCCCCGACCGGCGCTGTCTCCTGCCAGAGCTGGGGAAAACCCTTCCCTGCGGAGGCTTGGCTCTGCACCCGAGCGTCTGGCTATGCGGCAGTCTGTCCTACCACAGCCAAAGTTTGGGCATCCGGCAAATCAAATGCACGGGAGTGAGACTACCGAGGGGCTTTGCTCTTGGTTCTCCCTGAGAACGGCCGCAGCACGAGCAGCACCCGAGCTTCGCCGCCTGAGTGGGAGCGCTGGGCAGCTGGCTGGGGAACACCCCGGGCTCTCCCTTTGCTGGCACTGGCCCTCGGACATCCCCCTTCTCGCCCGTCCACAGCAGAAACATGTAGTACGTACGTGGTGAAGACGCACGTGCTCAGCAGATGGCTCCACAGGGAGACAAGGGCACCTGCTGCACGGCAAGCAAGGCTGAAGACCGTCCCTGGGCAAAGAAACCAGAGAAAAGTTAGGCCTGTGTCTTGAGGCCTCTTCTCCAGGATGCCCAGCCACGCGTGTTTCGGCTCCCTGCGGGGAGGCGACACCGAGCCCTATGCCCTCCCTCCCTGGGGCGAAGAGCAGGGCAGCCTGCACTTCTCCTGCCACTTGTGACGTTTGGCCAGAGCTCTGGCACAGCGCAGCTCTCCGACTTCACCCCCGAGGACTTCAGAGCAAGCAGCAGTGCTAACTTACTTGCAGCTTCTGTGGCCTTCTTGCGCCACTTTGCAGGCCCTTGACCGGCTGAGCTGGGAGTTGACCGCAAAAAGCGTGCCACCAGCTCCACCTCCGTGCAGAGGCTCCTGTAGGAGGAAAAAGAGAAATGCTTGTTGCCCACCGTCCCCACGCTGTGTGAGCCGAGGCCCTTGCCAGAGGTCGGCCTCGGGAAGCCTCCCAGGGGACATGCCAGTTGCAGCGAGAGAGGGCAGCACAGCTGGGCGGCTGCCAGGGGTGCCCCTCTCCTTTCCCCATCCTTTGCTTCACAGGCCTGCAGTGGGAGAAGAGGAAGCGAGCTGGCAGCAGCAGGCCCTGCTACCACCCCAACCTGACACCCCAGGCAGGAGCAGCCCACTTCGTACCTACTGCCTGGCAGCGGCTCGGGCCTGCTGCCTCCCCTGCCGGCTGTCGGTCGGCCTTGTTCCGCATGGAGCCCTTTGAGGCCCCTTGGCATCCTCTCCGGGGTGCCTTTCTCCTCGCCATCTCTGGGCAAAGGCAGGCTCCTCGCTCAGCTCTTCCGCCTCAGCCCCAGCAGTGTGGCCTGCCCAGGCAAAACCAGCACCAGCAGCAGCCCCACGCTGCCCTCCAGCAGGAGCGCGCCTGCCCGGGGCAACAGCCACACGGCAGCTGTGGGCTCCTTCCCCGCGCGCCACAGGGCTGTGTGGGCGGCCGGCTCTGACCTCACAGTCACATGGCTCTGACGTCACAATGGGGCTCCCCAGGGCTGAGCAGGGCGGGGAGACCCTGTGGGGGCTCCCCTGGGGCAACAAGGCGGCCGCCCACCCGGGCACAAACGGAGCCTCGACAGAGAGTAGCGAGATCTAGAACGGGGATGTTCATGGGGTGAGGAATGGGGTTTCCGACAGGCCCGTCAGACAGGCTCCCCACACCCATTTTATGAAATTATGGGTTAATCAACAAACAGACAGCCTGGTTGCTGGGAAGGTGCTAGACCAAATTGTTCCTCCGCTCCTCTGGCCCCCACTATTGGGAAAGTAACGGAGAAGCTCCCGACCCCCGGCCCTGGGAGCCCCAAAGAGCTGCCCCAAGGACTGTTGGTCGACCCGCAACCCCGCCTGCAGGCTGCCCAGTAGCCATGTCGGCGGGCACTCCCCGCCCTCCCCCCGGTGGACCTTCTTGCGCACCCCGCTTTGGAGACAAATCTTCTACGCCATAGAATCATAGAATCGTTAAGGTTGGAAAAGACCTCTAAGATCATCTAGTCCAACCGTCAACCCAACATCTCCGTGCCTACTAAACCATGTCCCGAGGTGCCACGTCCACACGTTTTTGAACTCCTCCAGGGATGGTGACTCCACCACCTCTCTGGGCAGCCTGTTCCAATGCTTGACCACCCTTTGAGTAAAGACATTTTTCCTAATATCCAACCTAAACCTCTCCCGGCGCAACCTGAGGCCATGTCCTCTCGTCCTACCGCTAGTTACTTGGGAGAAGAGACTGACCCCACCCTGCTACAGCCTCCTTTCAGGTCGTTGTAGAGAGCGATAAGGTCTCCCTCAGCCTCCGCTTCTCCAGACTAAACAATCCCAGTTCCCTCAGCCGCTCCTCAAAAGACTTGTTCTCCAGACCCTTCACCAGCTTCGTTGCCCTTCTTGGACACGCTCCAGCAACTCAATGTCCTTCCTGTACTGAGGGGCCCAAAACTGAACACAGCATTCGAGGTGCGGCCTCACCAGTGCCGAGTACAGGGGCACGATCACTTCCCTACTCCTGCTGGCCGCACTATTCCTGACGCAAGCCAGGATGCTCTTGGCTTTCTTGGCCACCTGGGCACACTGCCGGCTCACGTTCAGCCGGCTGTCAGCCAGCACCCCCAGGTCCTTTTCCGCCAGGCAGCTTCCCAGCCACTCTTCCCCAAGCCTGTAGCGTTGCATGGCGTTGTTGTGACCCAAGCGCAGGACCCGGCACTTGGCCTTGTTAGACCTCATACAATTGACCTCGGCCCATCGATCCAGCCTGTCCAGATCCCTCTGCAGAGCCTTCCTACCCTCGAGCAGATCGACACTCCCGCCCAGTTTGGGGTCACCTGCAAACTTACTGAGGGCGCACTCAATGCCCTCATCCAGCTCATTGGTGAAGATATTAAACAAGACTGGCCCCAAAACTGAGCCCTGGGGAACACCGCTTGTGACCGGCCGCCAACTGGATTTAACTCCGTTCACCACAACTCTCTGGGCTCGGCCATCCAGCCAGTTTTACCCAGCAAAGAGTACACCCGCCTAAGCCATGAGCCGCCAGCTTCTCTAGGAGAATGCTGGGGGAGACAGTGTCAAAGGCTTTACTAAAGTCCAGGTAGAAAACATCTACAGCCTTTCCCTCATCCCCTACGCAGGTCACCTGGTCGTAGGAGGAGATCAGGTTGGTCAAGCAGGACCTGCCTTGCGTGAACCCATGCTGGCTGGGCCTGAACCCCTGGTTGGCCTGCACATGCCTGTTGAGCGCACTCAAGATGAACCGCTGCATAATTTTCCCCGGCGCCGAGGTCAGGCTGACAGGCCTGTAGTTCCCCGGATCCTCCTCCCGGCCCTTCTTGTCGATGGGCGTCACATTGGCAAGCCTCCAGCCGTCTGGGACCTCCCCCGTTAACCAGGACCGCTGATAAATGATGGAGAGTGGCTTGGCAAGCTCCTCCGCCAGCTCTCTCAGTACTCTCGGGTGGATCCCATCCGGCCCCATAGACTTGTGAGTGTCCAGGTGGCGTAGCAGGTCGCTAACTGCTTCCTCCTGGATTATGGGGGGTTTATTCTGCTCTCCGTCCCTGTCTTCCAGCTCAGGGGGGCTGAATACCCTGGGGATAACTGGCCTGACTATTAAAGACTGAGGCAAAGAAGGCATTAGGTACCTCAGCCTTTTCCTCATCCTTGGTGGCAATGTTCCCCCCCGCATCCAATAAAGGAGGGAGATTCTCCTTGGCTCTCTTTTTGTTGTTAATGTATTTGTAAAAATATTTTTTATTATCTCTTACAACAGCGGCCAGCTTGAGTTCTAGCTGGGCTTTTGCCTTTCTAATTTTCTCTCTGCGTGACTTGACGAGATCCCTGTACTCTTCTTGGGTTGCCTGCCCCTTCTTCCAAAACTGGTAAACTCTCCTTTTTTTTCCGGAGTCCCAGCAAAAGATCCTTGTTCAGCCAGGCCGGTCGTCTTCCCCGCCGGTTCGTCTTACGGCACATGGGGACAGCCTGGTCCTGCGCCTGAACCGATCTGAACTGCCTCATCATTTCTTTTTTTCCCCTCCTTTTCTTCTTTTTGTTTTTTGTCCTTCTTTTTCTTCTCTGGTTTCAGTTGACGCTTTCTGGTTTTGCCATCTTCCCGTGAACCTGCACTCGATAAATGCAGGTGTACGCTGGGTTTCCCCAGTTGCTCTTCACAAGAAGTTTGATACATGAAAAGGCTCTGGGAAGCGGCGCGTCCTGTGAAGAAAAGAGGGAAAAGGAAACGGAGGTGTCAAGAGCGACGGTGCAATCAACGTGTCTCCCGCTGCTAGCCCTGCTCCTGCTCAGGAACAAGCTCCCAAAAGCGGGTGGGAGCGGCTGTGGACACCTAGGCTCACTGCTGGTACCGGGCCTGCTGGGGAGGCTGGGGACGCGGGAAGGGGGAAGGCACCTGGCATTCTCTGCATGCCGGCCCGGCTGGGGCTGCGTCTCCCTTCCCTCTGCCCCTTTCTCTCTGCTGCTTGCTCTGTGCCAACGGGGAGGCCAGGGAGGCGCTCCTGTACGTGGGGCAGGCTGGTGTGCAACGCCACCAAGCTCCCGCTGTCTGCTCTGCCTGCCTTCCTCCTGGCAGGCGCGAGAGCAACCGGGAGAGAAGGGGCAGGCTATGCTGGGAGGAGAGGACACTGTCCAGCCTGCCAGCAGGCCACAGGATGGAGCAATGGTGCTGCCCGACGGCTTTCGCCACCAGGCGTCCCTGTTTCTCCACGGCACAAAGACGTTGCTTTGGTGGAGCGGCCGTGTGTGCGGCTGGCTCTGCTGAAGGCAGTGGCTGGAGCCAAGGGTCTCTCAGGACTCGTGCTCCCTCGGGCGTGACCCGGCCCTTGCTATCCTTTGCCACCAGCACCGCATGCTGCTACTCAGCCCTCCCAACCCCGCCAGGTCTCTCTCGGCGGTGGTCCGGCCCCTGTGCCCAGGGAGAAAGCATTCACGCTCTTCCTGCCACGGACTTGCAGGCAAACCTGTTTTGCTCCCTGGCATCTTGCCCCCGCGCGTGGACCGTACCTTCAGAGGGAAGGTCTGAATGGCCTCTTTGCCACGTTGTACGTGAACGTCCCAAGGAGAGCTTCCTCTTCTCCGTCCTCATCCAGTCCCTCAGGGGCAAAGCACAAGCAGAGCAGCTCAGACTCGTCCCGACAAAGAGGGAACGTACGCGCTGGCTCAGCCCTGTTATCTACCCAGCCTCTCCTGGGGCTCTAGCAGTAGTCTAGCACTGGTTAGGTGGAGCTCAGTCGCTGCCTTGAGTTTTGGTCAAGAACCCTGAGGTGCTCTGGCCAGAATAAGTCTTGAGAGGCATGAAATCTCTAGAGCCCTTGAAGTATCCCGCTAGGGCACTGCGGTGCTCAGGAGAGAGCAGGACACAAACCTCAGAGGACGCACAAAAGCAAGCAAGTCCCTGTCATGGCTTTCCCCCAGGGCCAGATGCCAGCCAGAAGCACCCAGCAGAGACTTACAAAGACAGCGATGTCTCTGGGGCGCTGATGACAGTCCCAGATGGAGACACGTCTTTGGAGATGTGCTGCACGCTGACAGCAGTCAGATGGACTCGTGCTGGCAACCTGACGACCACCTGGCCTTCATGCCCTTGTAAGGGCCAGCAGTTTCCTGGGGAAACATCCGGCTGCAACCAGAACGCGAGAGCAATGAAGTGTGAGAGAGCATCGGGGCCAACGCAACTGCTCATGCAGCTTGAAGCATAGGCGCCGGTGTGTCTGTGGGGTCTGTTTCAGCTCGAAAATGAGGCGTGTGTGAGGAAATGGACAGAAGCAGAGGGCCGCCTTCCCTGCCTGACAAAGGGGCTCTCAGTTATTATGGAAAAGAGGAGAATACCGCTCATGCAGCCACCCTAGTCAGGGCCTTACAGAAACACCTCTCTGCCCACTGGCGCTGCAGGGCACCTCCCGCCTCCCACCCCCGAAAAGGCGCTGTTAGGGATGAGTGTGGAAACGGGGTCACCAGGGAGAAAGTCTTTCACCCAGCTGTGACAGAGGACTGTGGGCAAGATGCAGCAGTTCAGCTCAGTTCAGCTCTGTTCCCCTGCTGAGGGCAACCACTGATTCCTAGCAAGCCCAGCCCTGTGTTCGAGCTTTGGTTTCAGGAACCTGAGCAACACACTGGGCTTGAGCAGCACCACTGGACTGAGGGGAGAGCCCCTGCGGTCGGTCCCCAACTTCACAGGACGGAAGGAAACCAGCACCGCTGATTTCTGCTACGATACCTGCAAAATAGTATCAGGAGGGTTGGCAGTGCGAAAGAACCATAAAACCCTGCAGATCCACTCCTTTTGCAGTCGTAGGTCTCGGAAGTTCTCTGCATGTCAATGGTGGCACCTGTAAGGAAGGGAGAGCAGATGACTGCAAGAGGCCACAGACTAGGAGGACTTGGCGGTGCTCAGACACTATTTCTGACGCTGCCGGCCGGCTCCACATCTGTCAGTCCCGTCCTCATCCCCACGCTGGTGGGGGTGCCCAGCGGCGCAGGGCAATGACGGCATCCATGTGCCTGGTGACTGCTTCTCTCACAGCGCCACGAGGAGGTGGTCTGGGGTGCTGGGAGACAGCAGGCGCCCATGTGAATGACAGCAGACCAAAGCTGAGGGCTTGCTGCGTGTGGGCAGCAAAGGATGACCCAGCCGTTCCCTTTCCAAATGCAGTGGAGAGGAAGAGAGCCCCTCCGTCGGCACAGGAACGCGTGCGGGGCAGCACCAGAGGCACCCGCGCAGAGGCCGAGGGCAGGACTGGGAGGGAGTCTGAGAGAGCCACTCTGCCACAGCCTTGCTCTTGGACCCCGTGAAGCATTTAAGCTCCCCACTTCGGAGAGCAGCGCCTGGAGCACAGCCTCCTTTGGGGAGGGCTACAGACAAGCACAGGGCAAGGAGACCGGGCTGCTTGTGTCCATACCAGAGCTTTTCAGGGCCCAGTCAGACGTCTTGACGTAGACTTCCGAAGCCATATCGGACACGGCCTGGTTCACTCCCCAGACTTCCTGGGAAAGCCATGAAAGAACAGAGAAAAGGACCACTTCAGCGTGGCTACCAGCGCCCGGAGAAGCAAAGAGTCAGTGTCAGAAACGCAAGGCAAGCCTTGTCCGCAGAGCTGAGAGACTCTCAGCTGCTGACGTGAGCCACGAGGACTGAGGCCCTGGAGTATCTGTGGCCACGGCCATGGCCCTGGGGTGGGCTGACGAGGGTCCCCACACCCTCGTCCCCACCCGCCACGCTCTCCAGGTCAGCTGGGAGACGGGCTAAGGCCCTGCCAGCAATGGCTGGCCCCGTGAGCGTGCCTGGGTCTCACCACTGCCTCAGGGGCCCGGCCAGAGCAGCCAGAGGCACCAGCATGCAAACGGAAGGATGTCGGGAGTCCTCCGCGGCCTGAAGCGGCCCGGCTAAACTGGGCCCGGAGGAGGGCCCTCTGTGCAGCGCAGAAGCTCGCCCAGCAAGCCCCTGGCAAAGGCTGGCTTGCCACGGTCAGCAGTCTGAGCCCACCACTAATCCCAAGGAGTGCTTTCTCAGGGGTTCTGCCCAGCCAAGCCTCCTTCCCCAAAATGCAGCGTCACCTTCTTCCCACTCCTGATTTCCGCCGTCAGTTGAGCCACCTCCTCCAGCAGAAGCTGCATCTTTTGGGTTTGCTCCGCCAACAAAGCGTGCGAGTTCCTGCAGGAAGAGGAAAGCAGATCTTGTCAGAGAGCCACCCATCCCCTCTGGGGAGCATCTGAGCTCAGCAAGGAGCAGAGACAACATGTGCTTTCCCTGCTTCGCGAGTGCTTGCCTTCCTCACCAGGTTGAGCAAAAGGCAAAGGCAGGAGGGAAGGACGGGAGCCCTGGCTGTTAGGAAAATGAGTGCAGGTAGCACGAGGTCGGCTGACGCTTCTGCACAGACCCAGTTCCAGCTCAGGAAACACCTCTTACCTCAGGATCCTCAGTTGTGCTGCAGACGCACATGTCAGCTCCTGAAAGGGAAAAACGCTCCGTTACAGAATCTACTACCAGAGCTGCCGGGGCTTCCCAGGAGAGGCTTCCCTAGGAAGACACGGCAAACGCTGCTGCTTCTTTGGGTCAGCCCTGCGTGGAAGCAGAAGAGCCCGTGTGATTTATGCAGCCACTGTCGGCAACGCTCCCTTGCAGGAGGTGCCTGTCCCACAAGAGGCACCGACCTCTATCAGTCCCTTTGCCCGCATCGTCCACACCGGCAGTGAGGTCCCGCAGTAAACACCAGCTGCAATTCACATCACCAAGAGACAGTTATTTGAGTAGGGTTGCCAGCGATCCCTGCAGTCGCGCTGTCTCCTCCCTGTTGCCTCGGGGGTGGGGCAGCAGGTTAGCTCAGGAGGTGGGGAACGTGGGGCGAAGAGAGGGGACGCGCCTCTGACCGGGAGCCACCACCCCAGGTGTCAGGGGACTGCGCAGCCGTGAGCTTCAGGTGTGCTCGGTGCCCTAGAACTAGTCCCCATTTCCCTCACTGCTTCAGGCTGCTTGGGCTGCTTGGGCTAGGAGAGGTACCTCTCCATCGGTCCCCCTGCACGGCCCCTCTGGGAATCCCCAGTTGAGGCTGGGAAATACACGGGGCCTTCTCTCACAGACCTGCAGACTAAGCAAGCCATTTGGTCCAGTGGCCAGAGCAGCAGCATGGCTGGCAGACTACACCTCTTACTGGTAGTCCAAAAGCAAGTCCCAGTCAAGGACATACTCAGGAAGCACTTGGGCCACGGGAGTTTCCACAGGTACGCGCCAAAAGGAAAGCTGGCCAGCTGAAAGCTGGCATCCAGCGCAGCCAGGCTGGCGCTTTCAGATGTTTGCTCACGCAAACTCACCAAGAGCCAGTGGGAGCAACAAGAAGACGACTTTCAAGAACCTCTTCTTCTGCAGGGCCATCTTGTGCCTGAAAAAGAGGGAGTCCTGTGGCTGTCAATGAGCCAGCTCTTGGGCGAACCCCTTCACAGGTGCATTTCCCTTTTCAGGCTGAAAAGCCACCATTTTGGAAGCCTGCTGCTGACAGAGGGCTCACAGAGCAGCGCCCAGGAGGAACACGGTTTCTGTCCACACCGCTCAACACTGCCGGCAGCTCTTCCCCAAAGGAAGAGCTCCAGGAGCACCTTCCGAAAGGGAATGAAAAGGATCCCGGGAAGTAAAGAGGTCGAGCAAATGAAGACTGCTTTTCAGCAGTCTTTCCGGCGTGGACCTTGCTCTCTCTTTGGCTGAGAAAGCAGGCCCGTTCTCACTTGTGATCACACAGATCTCTCTTAGGGGTGTTTCTCCGCACGGCTGGGAAGCGCCGGAGCCTTGTCCGGCTTTCCTCCCAGAGCCCTCCCCGACCGGCGCTGTCTCCTGCCAGAGCTGGGGAAAACCCTTCCCCTGCGGAGGCTTGGCTCTGCACCCGAGCGTCTGGCTATGCGGCAGTCTGTCCTACCACAGCCAAAGTTTGGGCATCCGGCAAATCAAATGCACGGGAGTGAGACTACCGAGGGGCTTTGCTCTTGGTTCTCCCTGAGAACGGCCGCAGCACGAGCAGCACCCGAGCTTCGCCGCCTGAGTGGGAGCGCTGGGCAGCTGGCTGGGGAACACCCCGGGCTCTCCCCTTTGCTGGCACTGGCCCTCGGACATCCCCCTTCTCGCCCGTCCACAGCAGAAACATGTAGTACGTACGTGGTGAAGACGCACGTGCTCAGCAGATGGCTCCACAGGGAGACAAGGGCACCTGCTGCACGGCAAGCAAGGCTGAAGACCGTCCCTGGGCAAAGAAACCAGAGAAAAGTTAGGCCTGTGTCTTGAGGCCTCTTCTCCAGGATGCCCAGCCACGCGTGTTTCGGCTCCCTGCGGGGAGGCGACACCGAGCCCTATGCCCTCCCTCCCTGGGGCGAAGAGCAGGGCAGCCTGCACTTCTCCTGCCACTTGTGACGTTTGGCCAGAGCTCTGGCACAGCGCAGCTCTCCGACTTCACCCCCGAGGACTTCAGAGCAAGCAGCAGTGCTAACTTACTTGCAGCTTCTGTGGCCTTCTTGCGCCACTTTGCAGGCCCTTGACCGGCTGAGCTGGGAGTTGACCGCAAAGCGTGCCACCAGCTCCACCTCCGTGCAGAGGCTCCTGTAGGAGGAAAAAGAGAAATGCTTGTTGCCCACCGTCCCCACGCTGTGTGAGCCGAGGCCCTTGCCAGAGGTCGGCCTCGGGAAGCCTCCCAGGGGACATGCCAGTTGCAGCGAGAGAGGGCAGCACAGCTGGGCGGCTGCCAGGGGTGCCCCCTCTCCTTTCCCCATCCTTTGCTTCACAGGCCTGCAGTGGGAGAAGAGGAAGCGAGCTGGCAGCAGCAGGCCCTGCTACCACCCCAACCTGACACCCCAGGCAGGAGCAGCCCACTTCGTACCTACTCGTCTGGCAGCGGCTCGGGCCTGCTGCCTCCCCTGCCGGCTGTCGGTCGGCCTTGTTCCGCATGGAGCCCTTTGAGGCCCCTTGGCATCCTCTCCGGGGTGCCTTTCTCCTCGCCATCTCTGGGCAAAGGCAGGCTCCTCGCTCAGCTCTTCCGCCTCAGCCCCAGCAGTGTGGCCTGCCCAGGCAAAACCAGCACCAGCAGCAGCCCCACGCTGCCCTCCAGCAGGAGCGCGCCTGCCCGGGGCAACAGCCACACGGCAGCTGTGGGCTCCTTCCCCGCGCGCCACAGGGCTGTGTGGGCGGCCGGCTCTGACCTCACAGTCACATGGCTCTGACGTCACAATGGGGCTCCCCAGGGCTGAGCAGGGCGGGGAGACCCTGTGGGGGCTCCCCTGGGGCAACAAGGCGGCCGCCCACCCGGGCACAAACGGAGCCTCGACAGAGAGTAGCGAGATCTAGAACGGGGATGTTCATGGGGTGAGGAATGGGGTTTCCGACAGGCCCGTCAGACAGGCTCCCCACACCCATTTTATGAAATTATGGGTTAATCAACAAACAGACAGCCTGGTTGCTGGGAAGGTGCTAGACCAAATTGTTCCTCCGCTCCTCTGGCCCCCACTATTGGGAAAGTAACGGAGAAGCTCCCGACCCCCGGCCCTGGGAGCCCCAAAGAGCTGCCCCAAGGACTGTTGGTCGACCCGCAACCCCCGCCTGCAGGCTGCCCAGTAGCCATGTCGGCGGGCACTCCCCGCCCCTCCCCGGTGGACCTTCTTGCGCACCCCGCTTTGGAGACAAATCTTCTACGCCATAGAATCATAGAATCGTTAAGGTTGGAAAAGACCTCTAAGATCATCTAGTCCAACCGTCAACCCAACATCTCCGTGCCTACTAAACCATGTCCCGAGGTGCCACGTCCACACGTTTTTTGAACTCCTCCAGGGATGGTGACTCCACCACCTCTCTGGGCAGCCTGTTCCAATGCTTGACCACCCTTTGAGTAAAGACATTTTTCCTAATATCCAACCTAAACCTCTCCCGGCGCAACCTGAGGCCATGTCCTCTCGTCCTACCGCTAGTTACTTGGGAGAAGAGACTGACCCCACCCTGCTACAGCCTCCTTTCAGGTCGTTGTAGAGAGCGATAAGGTCTCCCCTCAGCCTCCGCTTCTCCAGACTAAACAATCCCAGTTCCCTCAGCCGCTCCTCAAAAGACTTGTTCTCCAGACCCTTCACCAGCTTCGTTGCCCTTCTTGGACACGCTCCAGCAACTCAATGTCCTTCCTGTACTGAGGGGCCCAAAACTGAACACAGCATTCGAGGTGCGGCCTCACCAGTGCCGAGTACAGGGGCACGATCACTTCCCTACTCCTGCTGGCCGCACTATTCCTGACGCAAGCCAGGATGCTCTTGGCTTTCTTGGCCACCTGGGCACACTGCCGGCTCACGTTCAGCCGGCTGTCAGCCAGCACCCCCAGGTCCTTTTCCGCCAGGCAGCTTCCCAGCCACTCTTCCCCAAGCCTGTAGCGTTGCATGGCGTTGTTGTGACCCAAGCGCAGGACCCGGCACTTGGCCTTGTTAGACCTCATACAATTGACCTCGGCCCATCGATCCAGCCTGTCCAGATCCCTCTGCAGAGCCTTCCTACCCTCGAGCAGATCGACACTCCCGCCCAGTTTGGGGTCACCTGCAAACTTACTGAGGGCGCACTCAATGCCCTCATCCAGCTCATTGGTGAAGATATTAAACAAGACTGGCCCCAAAACTGAGCCCTGGGGAACACCGCTTGTGACCGGCCGCCAACTGGATTTAACTCCGTTCACCACAACTCTCTGGGCTCGGCCATCCAGCCAGTTTTTTACCCAGCAAAGAGTACACCCGCCTAAGCCATGAGCCGCCAGCTTCTCTAGGAGAATGCTGGGGGAGACAGTGTCAAAGGCTTTACTAAAGTCCAGGTAGAAAACATCTACAGCCTTTCCCTCATCCCCTACGCAGGTCACCTGGTCGTAGGAGGAGATCAGGTTGGTCAAGCAGGACCTGCCTTGCGTGAACCCATGCTGGCTGGGCCTGAACCCCTGGTTGGCCTGCACATGCCTGTTGAGCGCACTCAAGATGAACCGCTGCATAATTTTCCCCGGCGCCGAGGTCAGGCTGACAGGCCTGTAGTTCCCCGGATCCTCCTCCCGGCCCTTCTTGTCGATGGGCGTCACATTGGCAAGCCTCCAGCCGTCTGGGACCTCCCCCGTTAACCAGGACCGCTGATAAATGATGGAGAGTGGCTTGGCAAGCTCCTCCGCCAGCTCTCTCAGTACTCTCGGGTGGATCCCATCCGGCCCCATAGACTTGTGAGTGTCCAGGTGGCGTAGCAGGTCGCTAACTGCTTCCTCCTGGATTATGGGGGGTTTATTCTGCTCTCCGTCCCTGTCTTCCAGCTCAGGGGGGCTGAATACCCTGGGGATAACTGGCCTGACTATTAAAGACTGAGGCAAAGAAGGCATTAGGTACCTCAGCCTTTTCCTCATCCTTGGTGGCAATGTTCCCCCCCGCATCCAATAAAGGAGGGAGATTCTCCTTGGCTCTCTTTTTGTTGTTAATGTATTTGTAAAAATATTTTTTATTATCTCTTACAACAGCGGCCAGCTTGAGTTCTAGCTGGGCTTTTGCCTTTCTAATTTTCTCTCTGCGTGACTTGACGAGATCCCTGTACTCTTCTTGGGTTGCCTGCCCCTTCTTCCAAAACTGGTAAACTCTCCTTTTTTTTCCGGAGTCCCAGCAAAAGATCCTTGTTCAGCCAGGCCGGTCGTCTTCCCCGCCGGTTCGTCTTACGGCACATGGGGACAGCCTGGTCCTGCGCCTGAACCGATCTGAACTGCCTCATCATTTTTTAATTTCCCCTCCTTTTCTTCTTTTTGTTTTTTGTCCTTCTTTTTCTTCTCTGGTTTCAGTTGACGCTTTCTGGTTTTGCCATCTTCCCGTGAACCTGCACTCGATAAATGCAGGTGTACGCTGGGTTTCCCAGTTGCTCTTCACAAGAAGTTTGATACATGAAAAGGCTCTGGGAAGCGGCGCGTCCTGTGAAGAAAAGAGGGAAAAGGAAACGGAGGTGTCAAGAGCGACGGTGCAATCAACGTGTCTCCCGCTGCTAGCCCTGCTCCTGCTCAGGAACAAGCTCCCAAAGCGGGTGGGAGCGGCTGTGGACACCTAGGCTCACTGCTGGTACCGGGCCTGCTGGGGAGGCTGGGGACGCGGGAAGGGGGAAGGCACCTGGCATTCTCTGCATGCCGGCCCGGCTGGGGCTGCGTCTCCCTTCCCTCTGCCCCTTTCTCTCTGCTGCTTGCTCTGTGCCAACGGGAGGCCAGGGAGGCGCTCCTGTACGTGGGGCAGGCTGGTGTGCAACGCCACCAAGCTCCCGCTGTCTGCTCTGCCTGCCTTCCTCCTGGCAGGCGCGAGAGCAACCGGGAGAGAAGGGGCAGGCTATGCTGGGAGGAGAGGACACTGTCCAGCCTGCCAGCAGGCCACAGGATGGAGCAATGGTGCTGCCCGACGGCTTTCGCCACCAGGCGTCCCTGTTTCTCCACGGCACAAAGACGTTGCTTTGGTGGAGCGGCCGTGTGTGCGGCTGGCTCTGCTGAAGGCAGTGGCTGGAGCCAAGGGTCTCTCAGGACTCGTGCTCCCTCGGGCGTGACCCGGCCCTTGCTATCCTTTGCCACCAGCACCGCATGCTGCTACTCAGCCCTCCCAACCCCGCCAGGTCTCTCTCGGCGGTGGTCCGGGCCCCTGTGCCCAGGGAGAAAGCATTCACGCTCTTCCTGCCACGGACTTGCAGGCAAACCTGTTTTGCTCCCTGGCATCTTGCCCCCGCGCGTGGACCGTACCTTCAGAGGGAAGGTCTGAATGGCCTCTTTTGCCACGTTGTACGTGAACGTCCCAAGGAGAGCTTCCTCTTCTCCGTCCTCATCCAGTCCCTCAGGGGCAAAGCACAAGCAGAGCAGCTCAGACTCGTCCCGACAAAGAGGGAACGTACGCGCTGGCTCAGCCCTGTTATCTACCCAGCCTCTCCTGGGGCTCTAGCAGTAGTCTAGCACTGGTTAGGGTGGAGCTCAGTCGCTGCCTTGAGTTTTGGTCAAGAACCCTGAGGTGCTCTGGCCAGAATAAGTCTTGAGAGGCATGAAATCTCTAGAGCCCTTGAAGTATCCCGCTAGGGCACTGCGGTGCTCAGGAGAGAGCAGGACACAAACCTCAGAGGACGCACAAAAGCAAGCAAGTCCCTGTCATGGCTTTCCCCCAGGGCCAGATGCCAGCCAGAAGCACCCAGCAGAGACTTACAAAGACAGCGATGTCTCTGGGGGCGCTGATGACAGTCCCAGATGGAGACACGTCTTTGGAGATGTGCTGCACGCTGACAGCAGTCAGATGGACTCGTGCTGGCAACCTGACGACCACCTGGCCTTCATGCCCTTGTAAGGGCCAGCAGTTTCCTGGGGAAACATCCGGCTGCAACCAGAACGCGAGAGCAATGAAGTGTGAGAGAGCATCGGGGCCAACGCAACTGCTCATGCAGCTTGAAGCATAGGCGCCGGTGTGTCTGTGGGGTCTGTTTCAGCTCGAAAATGAGGCGTGTGTGAGGAAATGGACAGAAGCAGAGGGCCGCCTTCCCTGCCTGACAAAGGGGGCTCTCAGTTATTATGGAAAAGAGGAGAATACCGCTCATGCAGCCACCCTAGTCAGGGCCTTACAGAAACACCTCTCTGCCCACTGGCGCTGCAGGGCACCTCCCGCCTCCCACCCCGAAAAGGCGCTGTTAGGGATGAGTGTGGAAACGGGGTCACCAGGGAGAAAGTCTTTCACCCAGCTGTGACAGAGGACTGTGGGCAAGATGCAGCAGTTCAGCTCAGTTCAGCTCTGTTCCCCTGCTGAGGGCAACCACTGATTCCTAGCAAGCCCAGCCCTGTGTTCGAGCTTTGGTTTCAGGAACCTGAGCAACACACTGGGCTTGAGCAGCACCACTGGACTGAGGGGAGAGCCCCTGCGGTCGGTCCCCAACTTCACAGGACGGAAGGAAACCAGCACCGCTGATTTCTGCTACGATACCTGCAAAATAGTATCAGGAGGGTTGGCAGTGCGAAAGAACCATAAAACCCTGCAGATCCACTCCTTTTGCAGTCGTAGGTCTCGGAAGTTCTCTGCATGTCAATGGTGGCACCTGTAAGGAAGGGAGAGCAGATGACTGCAAGAGGCCACAGACTAGGAGGACTTGGCGGTGCTCAGACACTATTTCTGACGCTGCCGGCCGGCTCCACATCTGTCAGTCCCGTCCTCATCCCCACGCTGGTGGGGGTGCCCAGCGGCGCAGGGCAATGACGGCATCCATGTGCCTGGTGACTGCTTCTCTCACAGCGCCACGAGGAGGTGGTCTGGGGGTGCTGGGAGACAGCAGGCGCCCATGTGAATGACAGCAGACCAAAGCTGAGGGCTTGCTGCGTGTGGGCAGCAAAGGATGACCCAGCCGTTCCCTTTCCAAATGCAGTGGAGAGGAAGAGAGCCCCTCCGTCGGCACAGGAACGCGTGCGGGGGCAGCACCAGAGGCACCCGCGCAGAGGCCGAGGGCAGGACTGGGAGGGAGTCTGAGAGAGCCACTCTGCCACAGCCTTGCTCTTGGACCCCGTGAAGCATTTAAGCTCCCCCACTTCGGAGAGCAGCGCCTGGAGCACAGCCTCCTTTGGGGAGGGCTACAGACAAGCACAGGGCAAGGAGACCGGGCTGCTTGTGTCCATACCAGAGCTTTTCAGGGCCCAGTCAGACGTCTTGACGTAGACTTCGAAGCCATATCGGACACGGCCTGGTTCACTCCCCAGACTTCCTGGGAAAGCCATGAAAGAACAGAGAAAAGGACCACTTCAGCGTGGCTACCAGCGCCCGGAGAAGCAAAGAGTCAGTGTCAGAAACGCAAGGCAAGCCTTGTCCGCAGAGCTGAGAGACTCTCAGCTGCTGACGTGAGCCACGAGGACTGAGGCCCTGGAGTATCTGTGGCCACGGCCATGGCCCTGGGGTGGGCTGACGAGGGTCCCCACACCCTCGTCCCCACCCGCCACGCTCTCCAGGTCAGCTGGGAGACGGGCTAAGGCCCTGCCAGCAATGGCTGGCCCCGTGAGCGTGCCTGGGTCTCACCACTGCCTCAGGGGCCCGGCCAGAGCAGCCAGAGGCACCAGCATGCAAACGGAAGGATGTCGGGAGTCCTCCGCGGCCTGAAGCGGCCCGGCTAAACTGGGCCCGGAGGAGGGCCCTCTGTGCAGCGCAGAAGCTCGCCCAGCAAGCCCCTGGCAAAGGCTGGCTTGCCACGGTCAGCAGTCTGAGCCCACCACTAATCCCAAGGAGTGCTTTCTCAGGGGTTCTGCCCAGCCAAGCCTCCTTCCCCAAAATGCAGCGTCACCTTCTTCCCACTCCTGATTTCCGCCGTCAGTTGAGCCACCTCCTCCAGCAGAAGCTGCATCTTTTGGGTTTGCTCCGCCAACAAAGCGTGCGAGTTCCTGCAGGAAGAGGAAAGCAGATCTTGTCAGAGAGCCACCCATCCCCTCTGGGGAGCATCTGAGCTCAGCAAGGAGCAGAGACAACATGTGCTTTCCCTGCTTCGCGAGTGCTTGCCTTCCTCACCAGGTTGAGCAAAAGGCAAAGGCAGGAGGGAAGGACGGGAGCCCTGGCTGTTAGGAAAATGAGTGCAGGTAGCACGAGGTCGGCTGACAGCTTCTGCACAGACCCAGTTCCAGCTCAGGAAACACCTCTTACCTCAGGATCCTCAGTTGTGCTGCAGACGCACATGTCAGCTCCTGAAAGGGAAAAACGCTCCGTTACAGAATCTACTACCAGAGCTGCCGGGGCTTCCCAGGAGAGGCTTCCCTAGGAAGACACGGCAAACGCTGCTGCTTCTTTGGGTCAGCCCTGCGTGGAAGCAGAAGAGCCCGTGTGATTTATGCAGCCACTGTCGGCAACGCTCCCTTGCAGGAGGTGCCTGTCCCACAAGAGGCACCGACCTCTATCAGTCCCTTTGCCCGCATCGTCCACACCGGCAGTGAGGTCCCGCAGTAAACACCAGCTGCAATTCACATCACCAAGAGACAGTTATTTGAGTAGGGTTGCCAGCGATCCCTGCAGTCGCGCTGTCTCCTCCCTGTTGCCTCGGGGGTGGGGCAGCAGGTTAGCTCAGGAGGTGGGGAACGTGGGGCGAAGAGAGGGGACGCGCCTCTGACCGGGAGCCACCACCCCAGGTGTCAGGGGACTGCGCAGCCGTGAGCTTCAGGTGTGCTCGGTGCCCTAGAACTAGTCCCCATTTCCCCTCACTGCTTCAGGCTGCTTGGGCTGCTTGGGCTAGGAGAGGTACCTCTCCATCGGTCCCCCTGCACGGCCCCTCTGGGAATCCCCAGTTGAGGCTGGGAAATACACGGGGCCTTCTCTCACAGACCTGCAGACTAAGCAAGCCATTTGGTCCAGTGGCCAGAGCAGCAGCATGGCTGGCAGACTACACCTCTTACTGGTAGTCCAAAAGCAAGTCCCAGTCAAGGACATACTCAGGAAGCACTTGGGCCACGGGAGTTTCCACAGGTACGCGCCAAAAGGAAAGCTGGCCAGCTGAAAGCTGGCATCCAGCGCAGCCAGGCTGGCGCTTTCAGATGTTTGCTCACGCAAACTCACCAAGAGCCAGTGGGAGCAACAAGAAGACGACTTTCAAGAACCTCTTCTTCTGCAGGGCCATCTTGTGCCTGAAAAAGAGGGAGTCCTGTGGCTGTCAATGAGCCAGCTCTTGGGCGAACCCCTTCACAGGTGCATTTCCCTTTTCAGGCTGAAAAGCCACCATTTTGGAAGCCTGCTGCTGACAGAGGGCTCACAGAGCAGCGCCCAGGAGGAACACGGTTTCTGTCCACACCGCTCAACACTGCCGGCAGCTCTTCCCCAAAGGAAGAGCTCCAGGAGCACCTTCCGAAAGGGAATGAAAAGGATCCCGGGAAGTAAAGAGGTCGAGCAAATGAAGACTGCTTTTCAGCAGTCTTTCCGGCGTGGACCTTGCTCTCTCTTTGGCTGAGAAAGCAGGCCCGTTCTCACTTGTGATCACACAGATCTCTCTTAGGGGTGTTTCTCCGCACGGCTGGGAAGCGCCGGAGCCTTGTCCGGCTTTCCTCCCAGAGCCCTCCCCGACCGGCGCTGTCTCCTGCCAGAGCTGGGGAAAACCCTTCCCCTGCGGAGGCTTGGCTCTGCACCCGAGCGTCTGGCTATGCGGCAGTCTGTCCTACCACAGCCAAAGTTTGGGCATCCGGCAAATCAAATGCACGGGAGTGAGACTACCGAGGGGCTTTGCTCTTGGTTCTCCCTGAGAACGGCCGCAGCACGAGCAGCACCCGAGCTTCGCCGCCTGAGTGGGAGCGCTGGGCAGCTGGCTGGGGAACACCCCGGGCTCTCCCCTTTGCTGGCACTGGCCCTCGGACATCCCCCTTCTCGCCCCGTCCACAGCAGAAACATGTAGTACGTACGTGGTGAAGACGCACGTGCTCAGCAGATGGCTCCACAGGGAGACAAGGGCACCTGCTGCACGGCAAGCAAGGCTGAAGACCGTCCCTGGGCAAAGAAACCAGAGAAAAGTTAGGCCTGTGTCTTGAGGCCTCTTCTCCAGGATGCCCAGCCACGCGTGTTTCGGCTCCCTGCGGGAGGCGACACCGAGCCCTATGCCCTCCCTCCCTGGGGCGAAGAGCAGGGCAGCCTGCACTTCTCCTGCCACTTGTGACGTTTGGCCAGAGCTCTGGCACAGCGCAGCTCTCCGACTTCACCCCGAGGACTTCCAGAGCAAGCAGCAGTGCTAACTTACTTGCAGCTTCTGTGGCCTTCTTGCGCCACTTTGCAGGCCCTTGACCGGCTGAGCTGGGAGTTGACCGCAAAAGCGTGCCACCAGCTCCACCTCCGTGCAGAGGCTCCTGTAGGAGGAAAAAGAGAAATGCTTGTTGCCCACCGTCCCCACGCTGTGTGAGCCGAGGCCCTTGCCAGAGGTCGGCCTCGGGAAGCCTCCCAGGGGACATGCCAGTTGCAGCGAGAGAGGGCAGCACAGCTGGGCGGCTGCCAGGGGTGCCCCCTCTCCTTTCCCCATCCTTTGCTTCACAGGCCTGCAGTGGGAGAAGAGGAAGCGAGCTGGCAGCAGCAGGCCCTGCTACCACCCCAACCTGACACCCCAGGCAGGAGCAGCCCACTTCGTACCTACTCGTCTGGCAGCGGCTCGGGCCTGCTGCCTCCCCTGCCGGCTGTCGGTCGGCCTTGTTCCGCATGGAGCCCTTTGAGGCCCCTTGGCATCCTCTCCGGGGTGCCTTTCTCCTCGCCATCTCTGGGCAAAGGCAGGCTCCTCGCTCAGCTCTTCCGCCTCAGCCCCAGCAGTGTGGCCTGCCCAGGCAAAACCAGCACCAGCAGCAGCCCCACGCTGCCCTCCAGCAGGAGCGCGCCTGCCCGGGGCAACAGCCACACGGCAGCTGTGGGCTCCTTCCCCGCGCGCCACAGGGCTGTGTGGGCGGCCGGCTCTGACCTCACAGTCACATGGCTCTGACGTCACAATGGGGCTCCCCAGGGCTGAGCAGGGCGGGGAGACCCTGTGGGGGCTCCCCTGGGGCAACAAGGCGGCCGCCCACCCGGGCACAAACGGAGCCTCGACAGAGAGTAGCGAGATCTAGAACGGGGATGTTCATGGGGTGAGGAATGGGGTTTCCGACAGGCCCGTCAGACAGGCTCCCCACACCCATTTTATGAAATTATGGGTTAATCAACAAACAGACAGCCTGGTTGCTGGGAAGGTGCTAGACCAAATTGTTCCTCCGCTCCTCTGGCCCCCACTATTGGGAAAGTAACGGAGAAGCTCCCGACCCCCGGCCCTGGGAGCCCCAAAGAGCTGCCCCAAGGACTGTTGGTCGACCCGCAACCCCGCCTGCAGGCTGCCCAGTAGCCATGTCGGCGGGCACTCCCCGCCCTCCCCGGTGGACCTTCTTGCGCACCCCGCTTTGGAGACAAATCTTCTACGCCATAGAATCATAGAATCGTTAAGGTTGGAAAAAGACCTCTAAGATCATCTAGTCCAACCGTCAACCCAACATCTCCGTGCCTACTAAACCATGTCCCGAGGTGCCACGTCCACACGTTTTTGAACTCCTCCAGGGATGGTGACTCCACCACCTCTCTGGGCAGCCTGTTCCAATGCTTGACCACCCTTTGAGTAAAGACATTTTTCCTAATATCCAACCTAAACCTCTCCCGGCGCAACCTGAGGCCATGTCCTCTCGTCCTACCGCTAGTTACTTGGGAGAAGAGACTGACCCCACCCTGCTACAGCCTCCTTTCAGGTCGTTGTAGAGAGCGATAAGGTCTCCCCTCAGCCTCCGCTTCTCCAGACTAAACAATCCCAGTTCCCTCAGCCGCTCCTCAAAAGACTTGTTCTCCAGACCCTTCACCAGCTTCGTTGCCCTTCTTGGACACGCTCCAGCAACTCAATGTCCTTCCTGTACTGAGGGGCCCAAAACTGAACACAGCATTCGAGGTGCGGCCTCACCAGTGCCGAGTACAGGGGCACGATCACTTCCCTACTCCTGCTGGCCGCACTATTCCTGACGCAAGCCAGGATGCTCTTGGCTTTCTTGGCCACCTGGGCACACTGCCGGCTCACGTTCAGCCGGCTGTCAGCCAGCACCCCCAGGTCCTTTTCCGCCAGGCAGCTTCCCAGCCACTCTTCCCCAAGCCTGTAGCGTTGCATGGCGTTGTTGTGACCCAAGCGCAGGACCCGGCACTTGGCCTTGTTAGACCTCATACAATTGACCTCGGCCCATCGATCCAGCCTGTCCAGATCCCTCTGCAGAGCCTTCCTACCCTCGAGCAGATCGACACTCCCGCCCAGTTTGGGGTCACCTGCAAACTTACTGAGGGCGCACTCAATGCCCTCATCCAGCTCATTGGTGAAGATATTAAACAAGACTGGCCCCAAAACTGAGCCCTGGGGAACACCGCTTGTGACCGGCCGCCAACTGGATTTAACTCCGTTCACCACAACTCTCTGGGCTCGGCCATCCAGCCAGTTTTTTACCCAGCAAAGAGTACACCCGCCTAAGCCATGAGCCGCCAGCTTCTCTAGGAGAATGCTGGGGGAGACAGTGTCAAAGGCTTTACTAAAGTCCAGGTAGAAAACATCTACAGCCTTTCCCTCATCCCCTACGCAGGTCACCTGGTCGTAGGAGGAGATCAGGTTGGTCAAGCAGGACCTGCCTTGCGTGAACCCATGCTGGCTGGGCCTGAACCCCTGGTTGGCCTGCACATGCCTGTTGAGCGCACTCAAGATGAACCGCTGCATAATTTTCCCCGGCGCCGAGGTCAGGCTGACAGGCCTGTAGTTCCCCGGATCCTCCTCCCGGCCCTTCTTGTCGATGGGCGTCACATTGGCAAGCCTCCAGCCGTCTGGGACCTCCCCCGTTAACCAGGACCGCTGATAAATGATGGAGAGTGGCTTGGCAAGCTCCTCCGCCAGCTCTCTCAGTACTCTCAGGTGGATCCCATCCGGCCCCATAGACTTGTGAGTGTCCAGGTGGCGTAGCAGGTCGCTAACTGCTTCCTCCTGGATTATGGGGGGTTTATTCTGCTCTCCGTCCCTGTCTTCCAGCTCAGGGGGGCTGAATACCCTGGGGATAACTGGCCTGACTATTAAAGACTGAGGCAAAGAAGGCATTAGGTACCTCAGCCTTTTCCTCATCCTTGGTGGCAATGTTCCCCCCCGCATCCAATAAAGGAGGGAGATTCTCCTTGGCTCTCTTTTTGTTGTTAATGTATTTGTAAAAATATTTTTTATTATCTCTTACAACAGCGGCCAGCTTGAGTTCTAGCTGGGCTTTTGCCTTTCTAATTTTCTCTCTGCGTGACTTGACGAGATCCCTGTACTCTTCTTGGGTTGCCTGCCCCTTCTTCCAAAACTGGTAAACTCTCCTTTTTTTTCCGGAGTCCCAGCAAAAGATCCTTGTTCAGCCAGGCCGGTCGTCTTCCCCGCCGGTTCGTCTTACGGCACATGGGGACAGCCTGGTCCTGCGCCTGAACCGATCTGAACTGCCTCATCATTTCTTTTTTTCCCCTCCTTTTCTTCTTTTTGTTTTTTGTCCTTCTTTTTCTTCTCTGGTTTCAGTTGACGCTTTCTGGTTTTGCCATCTTCCCGTGAACCTGCACTCGATAAATGCAGGTGTACGCTGGGTTTCCCCAGTTGCTCTTCACAAGAAGTTTGATACATGAAAAGGCTCTGGGAAGCGGCGCGTCCTGTGAAGAAAAGAGGGAAAAGGAAACGGAGGTGTCAAGAGCGACGGTGCAATCAACGTGTCTCCCGCTGCTAGCCCTGCTCCTGCTCAGGAACAAGCTCCCAAAAGCGGGTGGGAGCGGCTGTGGACACCTAGGCTCACTGCTGGTACCGGGCCTGCTGGGGAGGCTGGGGACGCGGGAAGGGGGAAGGCACCTGGCATTCTCTGCATGCCGGCCCGGCTGGGGCTGCGTCTCCCTTCCCTCTGCCCCTTTCTCTCTGCTGCTTGCTCTGTGCCAACGGGGAGGCCAGGGAGGCGCTCCTGTACGTGGGGCAGGCTGGTGTGCAACGCCACCAAGCTCCCGCTGTCTGCTCTGCCTGCCTTCCTCCTGGCAGGCGCGAGAGCAACCGGGAGAGAAGGGGCAGGCTATGCTGGGAGGAGAGGACACTGTCCAGCCTGCCAGCAGGCCACAGGATGGAGCAATGGTGCTGCCCGACGGCTTTCGCCACCAGGCGTCCCTGTTTCTCCACGGCACAAAGACGTTGCTTTGGTGGAGCGGCCGTGTGTGCGGCTGGCTCTGCTGAAGGCAGTGGCTGGAGCCAAGGGTCTCTCAGGACTCGTGCTCCCTCGGGCGTGACCCGGCCCTTGCTATCCTTTTGCCACCAGCACCGCATGCTGCTACTCAGCCCTCCCAACCCCGCCAGGTCTCTCTCGGCGGTGGTCCGGGCCCCTGTGCCCAGGGAGAAAGCATTCACGCTCTTCCTGCCACGGACTTGCAGGCAAACCTGTTTTGCTCCCTGGCATCTTGCCCCCGCGCGTGGACCGTACCTTCAGAGGGAAGGTCTGAATGGCCTCTTTTGCCACGTTGTACGTGAACGTCCCAAGGAGAGCTTCCTCTTCTCCGTCCTCATCCAGTCCCTCAGGGGCAAAGCACAAGCAGAGCAGCTCAGACTCGTCCCGACAAAGAGGGAACGTACGCGCTGGCTCAGCCCTGTTATCTACCCAGCCTCTCCTGGGGCTCTAGCAGTAGTCTAGCACTGGTTAGGGTGGAGCTCAGTCGCTGCCTTGAGTTTTGGTCAAGAACCCTGAGGTGCTCTGGCCAGAATAAGTCTTGAGAGGCATGAAATCTCTAGAGCCCTTGAAGTATCCCGCTAGGGCACTGCGGTGCTCAGGAGAGAGCAGGACACAAACCTCAGAGGACGCACAAAAGCAAGCAAGTCCCTGTCATGGCTTTCCCCCAGGGCCAGATGCCAGCCAGAAGCACCCAGCAGAGACTTACAAAGACAGCGATGTCTCTGGGGGCGCTGATGACAGTCCCAGATGGAGACACGTCTTTGGAGATGTGCTGCACGCTGACAGCAGTCAGATGGACTCGTGCTGGCAACCTGACGACCACCTGGCCTTCATGCCCTTGTAAGGGCCAGCAGTTTCCTGGGGAAACATCCGGCTGCAACCAGAACGCGAGAGCAATGAAGTGTGAGAGAGCATCGGGGCCAACGCAACTGCTCATGCAGCTTGAAGCATAGGCGCCGGTGTGTCTGTGGGGTCTGTTTCAGCTCGAAAATGAGGCGTGTGTGAGGAAATGGACAGAAGCAGAGGGCCGCCTTCCCTGCCTGACAAAGGGGGCTCTCAGTTATTATGGAAAAGAGGAGAATACCGCTCATGCAGCCACCCTAGTCAGGGCCTTACAGAAACACCTCTCTGCCCACTGGCGCTGCAGGGCACCTCCCCCCTCCCACCCCGAAAAGGCGCTGTTAGGGATGAGTGTGGAAACGGGGTCACCAGGGAGAAAGTCTTTCACCCAGCTGTGACAGAGGACTGTGGGCAAGATGCAGCAGTTCAGCTCAGTTCAGCTCTGTTCCCCTGCTGAGGGCAACCACTGATTCCTAGCAAGCCCAGCCCTGTGTTCGAGCTTTGGTTTCAGGAACCTGAGCAACACACTGGGCTTGAGCAGCACCACTGGACTGAGGGAGAGCCCCTGCGGTCGGTCCCCAACTTCACAGGACGGAAGGAAACCAGCACCGCTGATTTCTGCTACGATACCTGCAAAATAGTATCAGGAGGGTTGGCAGTGCGAAAGAACCATAAAACCCTGCAGATCCACTCCTTTTTGCAGTCGTAGGTCTCGGAAGTTCTCTGCATGTCAATGGTGGCACCTGTAAGGAAGGGAGAGCAGATGACTGCAAGAGGCCACAGACTAGGAGGACTTGGCGGTGCTCAGACACTATTTCTGACGCTGCCGGCCGGCTCCACATCTGTCAGTCCCGTCCTCATCCCCACGCTGGTGGGGGTGCCCAGCGGCGCAGGGCAATGACGGCATCCATGTGCCTGGTGACTGCTTCTCTCACAGCGCCACGAGGAGGTGGTCTGGGGGTGCTGGGAGACAGCAGGCGCCCATGTGAATGACAGCAGACCAAAGCTGAGGGCTTGCTGCGTGTGGGCAGCAAAGGATGACCCAGCCGTTCCCTTTCCAAATGCAGTGGAGAGGAAGAGAGCCCCTCCGTCGGCACAGGAACGCGTGCGGGGGCAGCACCAGAGGCACCCGCGCAGAGGCCGAGGGCAGGACTGGGAGGGAGTCTGAGAGAGCCACTCTGCCACAGCCTTGCTCTTGGACCCCGTGAAGCATTTAAGCTCCCCCACTTCGGAGAGCAGCGCCTGGAGCACAGCCTCCTTTGGGGAGGGCTACAGACAAGCACAGGGCAAGGAGACCGGGCTGCTTGTGTCCATACCAGAGCTTTTCAGGGCCCAGTCAGACGTCTTGACGTAGACTTCCGAAGCCATATCGGACACGGCCTGGTTCACTCCCCAGACTTCCTGGGAAAGCCATGAAAGAACAGAGAAAAGGACCACTTCAGCGTGGCTACCAGCGCCCGGAGAAGCAAAGAGTCAGTGTCAGAAACGCAAGGCAAGCCTTGTCCGCAGAGCTGAGAGACTCTCAGCTGCTGACGTGAGCCACGAGGACTGAGGCCCTGGAGTATCTGTGGCCACGGCCATGGCCCTGGGGTGGGCTGACGAGGGTCCCCACACCCTCGTCCCCACCCGCCACGCTCTCCAGGTCAGCTGGGAGACGGGCTAAGGCCCTGCCAGCAATGGCTGGCCCCGTGAGCGTGCCTGGGTCTCACCACTGCCTCAGGGGCCCGGCCAGAGCAGCCAGAGGCACCAGCATGCAAACGGAAGGATGTCGGGAGTCCTCCGCGGCCTGAAGCGGCCCGGCTAAACTGGGCCCGGAGGAGGGCCCTCTGTGCAGCGCAGAAGCTCGCCCAGCAAGCCCCTGGCAAAGGCTGGCTTGCCACGGTCAGCAGTCTGAGCCCACCACTAATCCCAAGGAGTGCTTTCTCAGGGGTTCTGCCCAGCCAAGCCTCCTTCCCCAAAATGCAGCGTCACCTTCTTCCCACTCCTGATTTCCGCCGTCAGTTGAGCCACCTCCTCCAGCAGAAGCTGCATCTTTTGGGTTTGCTCCGCCAACAAAGCGTGCGAGTTCCTGCAGGAAGAGGAAAGCAGATCTTGTCAGAGAGCCACCCATCCCCTCTGGGGAGCATCTGAGCTCAGCAAGGAGCAGAGACAACATGTGCTTTCCCTGCTTCGCGAGTGCTTGCCTTCCTCACCAGGTTGAGCAAAAGGCAAAGGCAGGAGGGAAGGACGGGAGCCCTGGCTGTTAGGAAAATGAGTGCAGGTAGCACGAGGTCGGCTGACGCTTCTGCACAGACCCAGTTCCAGCTCAGGAAACACCTCTTACCTCAGGATCCTCAGTTGTGCTGCAGACGCACATGTCAGCTCCTGAAAGGGAAAAACGCTCCGTTACAGAATCTACTACCAGAGCTGCCGGGGCTTCCCAGGAGAGGCTTCCCTAGGAAGACACGGCAAACGCTGCTGCTTCTTTGGGTCAGCCCTGCGTGGAAGCAGAAGAGCCCGTGTGATTTATGCAGCCACTGTCGGCAACGCTCCCTTGCAGGAGGTGCCTGTCCCACAAGAGGCACCGACCTCTATCAGTCCCTTTGCCCGCATCGTCCACACCGGCAGTGAGGTCCCGCAGTAAACACCAGCTGCAATTCACATCACCAAGAGACAGTTATTTGAGTAGGGTTGCCAGCGATCCCTGCAGTCGCGCTGTCTCCTCCCTGTTGCCTCGGGGGTGGGGCAGCAGGTTAGCTCAGGAGGTGGGGAACGTGGGGCGAAGAGAGGGGACGCGCCTCTGACCGGGAGCCACCACCCCAGGTGTCAGGGGACTGCGCAGCCGTGAGCTTCAGGTGTGCTCGGTGCCCTAGAACTAGTCCCCATTTCCCCTCACTGCTTCAGGCTGCTTGGGCTGCTTGGGCTAGGAGAGGTACCTCTCCATCGGTCCCCCTGCACGGCCCCTCTGGGAATCCCCAGTTGAGGCTGGGAAATACACGGGGCCTTCTCTCACAGACCTGCAGACTAAGCAAGCCATTTGGTCCAGTGGCCAGAGCAGCAGCATGGCTGGCAGACTACACCTCTTACTGGTAGTCCAAAAGCAAGTCCCAGTCAAGGACATACTCAGGAAGCACTTGGGCCACGGGAGTTTCCACAGGTACGCGCCAAAAGGAAAGCTGGCCAGCTGAAAGCTGGCATCCAGCGCAGCCAGGCTGGCGCTTTCAGATGTTTGCTCACGCAAACTCACCAAGAAACCAGTGGGAGCAACAAGAAGACGACTTTCAAGAACCTCTTCTTCTGCAGGGCCATCTTGTGCCTGAAAAGAGGGAGTCCTGTGGCTGTCAATGAGCCAGCTCTTGGGCGAACCCCTTCACAGGTGCATTTCCCTTTTCAGGCTGAAAAGCCACCATTTTGGAAGCCTGCTGCTGACAGAGGGCTCACAGAGCAGCGCCCAGGAGGAACACGGTTTCTGTCCACACCGCTCAACACTGCCGGCAGCTCTTCCCCAAAGGAAGAGCTCCAGGAGCACCTTCCGAAAGGGAATGAAAAGGATCCCGGGAAGTAAAGAGGTCGAGCAAATGAAGACTGCTTTTCAGCAGTCTTTCCGGCGTGGACCTTGCTCTCTCTTTGGCTGAGAAAGCAGGCCCGTTCTCACTTGTGATCACACAGATCTCTCTTAGGGGTGTTTCTCCGCACGGCTGGGAAGCGCCGGAGCCTTGTCCGGCTTTCCTCCCAGAGCCCTCCCCGACCGGCGCTGTCTCCTGCCAGAGCTGGGGAAAACCCTTCCCCTGCGGAGGCTTGGCTCTGCACCCGAGCGTCTGGCTATGCGGCAGTCTGTCCTACCACAGCCAAAGTTTGGGCATCCGGCAAATCAAATGCACGGGAGTGAGACTACCGAGGGGCTTTGCTCTTGGTTCTCCCTGAGAACGGCCGCAGCACGAGCAGCACCCGAGCTTCGCCGCCTGAGTGGGAGCGCTGGGCAGCTGGCTGGGGAACACCCCGGGCTCTCCCCTTTGCTGGCACTGGCCCTCGGACATCCCCCTTCTCGCCCCGTCCACAGCAGAAACATGTAGTACGTACGTGGTGAAGACGCACGTGCTCAGCAGATGGCTCCACAGGGAGACAAGGGCACCTGCTGCACGGCAAGCAAGGCTGAAGACCGTCCCTGGGCAAAGAAACCAGAGAAAAGTTAGGCCTGTGTCTTGAGGCCTCTTCTCCAGGATGCCCAGCCACGCGTGTTTCGGCTCCCTGCGGGGAGGCGACACCGAGCCCTATGCCCTCCCTCCCTGGGGCGAAGAGCAGGGCAGCCTGCACTTCTCCTGCCACTTGTGACGTTTGGCCAGAGCTCTGGCACAGCGCAGCTCTCCGACTTCACCCCCGAGGACTTCAGAGCAAGCAGCAGTGCTAACTTACTTGCAGCTTCTGTGGCCTTCTTGCGCCACTTTGCAGGCCCTTGACCGGCTGAGCTGGGAGTTGACCGCAAAAAGCGTGCCACCAGCTCCACCTCCGTGCAGAGGCTCCTGTAGGAGGAAAAAGAGAAATGCTTGTTGCCCACCGTCCCCACGCTGTGTGAGCCGAGGCCCTTGCCAGAGGTCGGCCTCGGGAAGCCTCCCAGGGGACATGCCAGTTGCAGCGAGAGAGGGCAGCACAGCTGGGCGGCTGCCAGGGGTGCCCCCTCTCCTTTCCCCATCCTTTGCTTCACAGGCCTGCAGTGGGAGAAGAGGAAGCGAGCTGGCAGCAGCAGGCCCTGCTACCACCCCAACCTGACACCCCAGGCAGGAGCAGCCCACTTCGTACCTACTCGTCTGGCAGCGGCTCGGGCCTGCTGCCTCCCCTGCCGGCTGTCGGTCGGCCTTGTTCCGCATGGAGCCCTTTGAGGCCCCTTGGCATCCTCTCCGGGGTGCCTTTCTCCTCGCCATCTCTGGGCAAAGGCAGGCTCCTCGCTCAGCTCTTCCGCCTCAGCCCCAGCAGTGTGGCCTGCCCAGGCAAAACCAGCACCAGCAGCAGCCCCACGCTGCCCTCCAGCAGGAGCGCGCCTGCCCGGGGCAACAGCCACACGGCAGCTGTGGGCTCCTTCCCCGCGCGCCACAGGGCTGTGTGGGCGGCCGGCTCTGACCTCACAGTCACATGGCTCTGACGTCACAATGGGGCTCCCCAGGGCTGAGCAGGGCGGGGAGACCCTGTGGGGGCTCCCCTGGGGCAACAAGGCGGCCGCCCACCCGGGCACAAACGGAGCCTCGACAGAGAGTAGCGAGATCTAGAACGGGGATGTTCATGGGGTGAGGAATGGGGTTTCCGACAGGCCCGTCAGACAGGCTCCCCACACCCATTTTATGAAATTATGGGTTAATCAACAAACAGACAGCCTGGTTGCTGGGAAGGTGCTAGACCAAATTGTTCCTCCGCTCCTCTGGCCCCCACTATTGGGAAAGTAACGGAGAAGCTCCCGACCCCGGCCCTGGGAGCCCCAAAGAGCTGCCCCAAGGACTGTTGGTCGACCCGCAACCCCCGCCTGCAGGCTGCCCAGTAGCCATGTCGGCGGGCACTCCCCGCCCTCCCCCCGGTGGACCTTCTTGCGCACCCCGCTTTGGAGACAAATCTTCTACGCCATAGAATCATAGAATCGTTAAGGTTGGAAAAGACCTCTAAGATCATCTAGTCCAACCGTCAACCCAACATCTCCGTGCCTACTAAACCATGTCCCGAGGTGCCACGTCCACACGTTTTTGAACTCCTCCAGGGATGGTGACTCCACCACCTCTCTGGGCAGCCTGTTCCAATGCTTGACCACCCTTTGAGTAAAGACATTTTTCCTAATATCCAACCTAAACCTCTCCCGGCGCAACCTGAGGCCATGTCCTCTCGTCCTACCGCTAGTTACTTGGGAGAAGAGACTGACCCCACCCTGCTACAGCCTCCTTTCAGGTCGTTGTAGAGAGCGATAAGGTCTCCCCTCAGCCTCCGCTTCTCCAGACTAAACAATCCCAGTTCCCTCAGCCGCTCCTCAAAAGACTTGTTCTCCAGACCCTTCACCAGCTTCGTTGCCCTTCTTGGACACGCTCCAGCAACTCAATGTCCTTCCTGTACTGAGGGGCCCAAAACTGAACACAGCATTCGAGGTGCGGCCTCACCAGTGCCGAGTACAGGGGCACGATCACTTCCCTACTCCTGCTGGCCGCACTATTCCTGACGCAAGCCAGGATGCTCTTGGCTTTCTTGGCCACCTGGGCACACTGCCGGCTCACGTTCAGCCGGCTGTCAGCCAGCACCCCAGGTCCTTTTCCGCCAGGCAGCTTCCCAGCCACTCTTCCCCAAGCCTGTAGCGTTGCATGGCGTTGTTGTGACCCAAGCGCAGGACCCGGCACTTGGCCTTGTTAGACCTCATACAATTGACCTCGGCCCATCGATCCAGCCTGTCCAGATCCCTCTGCAGAGCCTTCCTACCCTCGAGCAGATCGACACTCCCGCCCAGTTTGGGGTCACCTGCAAACTTACTGAGGGCGCACTCAATGCCCTCATCCAGCTCATTGGTGAAGATATTAAACAAGACTGGCCCCAAAACTGAGCCCTGGGGAACACCGCTTGTGACCGGCCGCCAACTGGATTTAACTCCGTTCACCACAACTCTCTGGGCTCGGCCATCCAGCCAGTTTTTACCCAGCAAAGAGTACACCCGCCTAAGCCATGAGCCGCCAGCTTCTCTAGGAGAATGCTGGGGGAGACAGTGTCAAAGGCTTTACTAAAGTCCAGGTAGAAAACATCTACAGCCTTTCCCTCATCCCCTACGCAGGTCACCTGGTCGTAGGAGGAGATCAGGTTGGTCAAGCAGGACCTGCCTTGCGTGAACCCATGCTGGCTGGGCCTGAACCCCTGGTTGGCCTGCACATGCCTGTTGAGCGCACTCAAGATGAACCGCTGCATAATTTTCCCCGGCGCCGAGGTCAGGCTGACAGGCCTGTAGTTCCCCGGATCCTCCTCCCGGCCCTTCTTGTCGATGGGCGTCACATTGGCAAGCCTCCAGCCGTCTGGGACCTCCCCCGTTAACCAGGACCGCTGATAAATGATGGAGAGTGGCTTGGCAAGCTCCTCCGCCAGCTCTCTCAGTACTCTCGGGTGGATCCCATCCGGCCCCATAGACTTGTGAGTGTCCAGGTGGCGTAGCAGGTCGCTAACTGCTTCCTCCTGGATTATGGGGGGTTTATTCTGCTCTCCGTCCCTGTCTTCCAGCTCAGGGGGGCTGAATACCCTGGGGATAACTGGCCTGACTATTAAAGACTGAGGCAAAGAAGGCATTAGGTACCTCAGCCTTTTCCTCATCCTTGGTGGCAATGTTCCCCCCCGCATCCAATAAAGGAGGGAGATTCTCCTTGGCTCTCTTTTTGTTGTTAATGTATTTGTAAAAATATTTTTTATTATCTCTTACAACAGCGGCCAGCTTGAGTTCTAGCTGGGCTTTTGCCTTTCTAATTTTCTCTCTGCGTGACTTGACGAGATCCCTGTACTCTTCTTGGGTTGCCTGCCCCTTCTTCCAAAACTGGTAAACTCTCCTTTTTTTTCCGGAGTCCCAGCAAAAGATCCTTGTTCAGCCAGGCCGGTCGTCTTCCCCGCCGGTTCGTCTTACGGCACATGGGGACAGCCTGGTCCTGCGCCTGAACCGATCTGAACTGCCTCATCATTTCTTTTTTCCCCTCCTTTTCTTCTTTTTGTTTTTTGTCCTTCTTTTTCTTCTCTGGTTTCAGTTGACGCTTTCTGGTTTTGCCATCTTCCCGTGAACCTGCACTCGATAAATGCAGGTGTACGCTGGGTTTCCCCAGTTGCTCTTCACAAGAAGTTTGATACATGAAAAGGCTCTGGGAAGCGGCGCGTCCTGTGAAGAAAAGAGGGAAAAGGAAACGGAGGTGTCAAGAGCGACGGTGCAATCAACGTGTCTCCCGCTGCTAGCCCTGCTCCTGCTCAGGAACAAGCTCCCAAAAGCGGGTGGGAGCGGCTGTGGACACCTAGGCTCACTGCTGGTACCGGGCCTGCTGGGGAGGCTGGGGACGCGGGAAGGGGGAAGGCACCTGGCATTCTCTGCATGCCGGCCCGGCTGGGGCTGCGTCTCCCTTCCCTCTGCCCCTTTCTCTCTGCTGCTTGCTCTGTGCCAACGGGGAGGCCAGGGAGGCGCTCCTGTACGTGGGGCAGGCTGGTGTGCAACGCCACCAAGCTCCCGCTGTCTGCTCTGCCTGCCTTCCTCCTGGCAGGCGCGAGAGCAACCGGGAGAGAAGGGGCAGGCTATGCTGGGAGGAGAGGACACTGTCCAGCCTGCCAGCAGGCCACAGGATGGAGCAATGGTGCTGCCCGACGGCTTTCGCCACCAGGCGTCCCTGTTTCTCCACGGCACAAAGACGTTGCTTTGGTGGAGCGGCCGTGTGTGCGGCTGGCTCTGCTGAAGGCAGTGGCTGGAGCCAAGGGTCTCTCAGGACTCGTGCTCCCTCGGGCGTGACCCGGCCCTTGCTATCCTTTTGCCACCAGCACCGCATGCTGCTACTCAGCCCTCCCAACCCCGCCAGGTCTCTCTCGGCGGTGGTCCGGGCCCCTGTGCCCAGGGAGAAAGCATTCACGCTCTTCCTGCCACGGACTTGCAGGCAAACCTGTTTTGCTCCCTGGCATCTTGCCCCCGCGCGTGGACCGTACCTTCAGAGGGAAGGTCTGAATGGCCTCTTTTGCCACGTTGTACGTGAACGTCCCAAGGAGAGCTTCCTCTTCTCCGTCCTCATCCAGTCCCTCAGGGGCAAAGCACAAGCAGAGCAGCTCAGACTCGTCCCGACAAAGAGGGAACGTACGCGCTGGCTCAGCCCTGTTATCTACCCAGCCTCTCCTGGGGCTCTAGCAGTAGTCTAGCACTGGTTAGGGTGGAGCTCAGTCGCTGCCTTGAGTTTTGGTCAAGAACCCTGAGGTGCTCTGGCCAGAATAAGTCTTGAGAGGCATGAAATCTCTAGAGCCCTTGAAGTATCCCGCTAGGGCACTGCGGTGCTCAGGAGAGAGCAGGACACAAACCTCAGAGGACGCACAAAAGCAAGCAAGTCCCTGTCATGGCTTTCCCCAGGGCCAGATGCCAGCCAGAAGCACCCAGCAGAGACTTACAAAGACAGCGATGTCTCTGGGGGCGCTGATGACAGTCCCAGATGGAGACACGTCTTTGGAGATGTGCTGCACGCTGACAGCAGTCAGATGGACTCGTGCTGGCAACCTGACGACCACCTGGCCTTCATGCCCTTGTAAGGGCCAGCAGTTTCCTGGGGAAACATCCGGCTGCAACCAGAACGCGAGAGCAATGAAGTGTGAGAGAGCATCGGGGCCAACGCAACTGCTCATGCAGCTTGAAGCATAGGCGCCGGTGTGTCTGTGGGGTCTGTTTCAGCTCGAAAATGAGGCGTGTGTGAGGAAATGGACAGAAGCAGAGGGCCGCCTTCCCTGCCTGACAAAGGGGCTCTCAGTTATTATGGAAAAGAGGAGAATACCGCTCATGCAGCCACCCTAGTCAGGGCCTTACAGAAACACCTCTCTGCCCACTGGCGCTGCAGGGCACCTCCCGCCTCCCACCCCGAAAAGGCGCTGTTAGGGATGAGTGTGGAAACGGGGTCACCAGGGAGAAAGTCTTTCACCCAGCTGTGACAGAGGACTGTGGGCAAGATGCAGCAGTTCAGCTCAGTTCAGCTCTGTTCCCCTGCTGAGGGCAACCACTGATTCCTAGCAAGCCCAGCCCTGTGTTCGAGCTTTGGTTTCAGGAACCTGAGCAACACACTGGGCTTGAGCAGCACCACTGGACTGAGGGGAGAGCCCCTGCGGTCGGTCCCCAACTTCACAGGACGGAAGGAAACCAGCACCGCTGATTTCTGCTACGATACCTGCAAAATAGTATCAGGAGGGTTGGCAGTGCGAAAGAACCATAAAACCCTGCAGATCCACTCCTTTCTGCAGTCGTAGGTCTCGGAAGTTCTCTGCATGTCAATGGTGGCACCTGTAAGGAAGGGAGAGCAGATGACTGCAAGAGGCCACAGACTAGGAGGACTTGGCGGTGCTCAGACACTATTTCTGACGCTGCCGGCCGGCTCCACATCTGTCAGTCCCGTCCTCATCCCCACGCTGGTGGGGGTGCCCAGCGGCGCAGGGCAATGACGGCATCCATGTGCCTGGTGACTGCTTCTCTCACAGCGCCACGAGGAGGTGGTCTGGGGGTGCTGGGAGACAGCAGGCGCCCATGTGAATGACAGCAGACCAAAGCTGAGGGCTTGCTGCGTGTGGGCAGCAAAGGATGACCCAGCCGTTCCCTTTCCAAATGCAGTGGAGAGGAAGAGAGCCCCTCCGTCGGCACAGGAACGCGTGCGGGGGCAGCACCAGAGGCACCCGCGCAGAGGCCGAGGGCAGGACTGGGAGGGAGTCTGAGAGAGCCACTCTGCCACAGCCTTGCTCTTGGACCCCGTGAAGCATTTAAGCTCCCCCACTTCGGAGAGCAGCGCCTGGAGCACAGCCTCCTTTGGGGAGGGCTACAGACAAGCACAGGGCAAGGAGACCGGGCTGCTTGTGTCCATACCAGAGCTTTTCAGGGCCCAGTCAGACGTCTTGACGTAGACTTCCGAAGCCATATCGGACACGGCCTGGTTCACTCCCCAGACTTCCTGGGAAAGCCATGAAAGAACAGAGAAAAGGACCACTTCAGCGTGGCTACCAGCGCCCGGAGAAGCAAAGAGTCAGTGTCAGAAACGCAAGGCAAGCCTTGTCCGCAGAGCTGAGAGACTCTCAGCTGCTGACGTGAGCCACGAGGACTGAGGCCCTGGAGTATCTGTGGCCACGGCCATGGCCCTGGGGTGGGCTGACGAGGGTCCCCACACCCTCGTCCCCACCCGCCACGCTCTCCAGGTCAGCTGGGAGACGGGCTAAGGCCCTGCCAGCAATGGCTGGCCCCGTGAGCGTGCCTGGGTCTCACCACTGCCTCAGGGGCCCGGCCAGAGCAGCCAGAGGCACCAGCATGCAAACGGAAGGATGTCGGGAGTCCTCCGCGGCCTGAAGCGGCCCGGCTAAACTGGGCCCGGAGGAGGGCCCTCTGTGCAGCGCAGAAGCTCGCCCAGCAAGCCCCTGGCAAAGGCTGGCTTGCCACGGTCAGCAGTCTGAGCCCACCACTAATCCCAAGGAGTGCTTTCTCAGGGGTTCTGCCCAGCCAAGCCTCCTTCCCCAAAATGCAGCGTCACCTTCTTCCCACTCCTGATTTCCGCCGTCAGTTGAGCCACCTCCTCCAGCAGAAGCTGCATCTTTTGGGTTTGCTCCGCCAACAAAGCGTGCGAGTTCCTGCAGGAAGAGGAAAGCAGATCTTGTCAGAGAGCCACCCATCCCCTCTGGGGAGCATCTGAGCTCAGCAAGGAGCAGAGACAACATGTGCTTTCCCTGCTTCGCGAGTGCTTGCCTTCCTCACCAGGTTGAGCAAAAGGCAAAGGCAGGAGGGAAGGACGGGAGCCCTGGCTGTTAGGAAAATGAGTGCAGGTAGCACGAGGTCGGCTGACGCTTCTGCACAGACCCAGTTCCAGCTCAGGAAACACCTCTTACCTCAGGATCCTCAGTTGTGCTGCAGACGCACATGTCAGCTCCTGAAAGGGAAAAACGCTCCGTTACAGAATCTACTACCAGAGCTGCCGGGGCTTCCCAGGAGAGGCTTCCCTAGGAAGACACGGCAAACGCTGCTGCTTCTTTGGGTCAGCCCTGCGTGGAAGCAGAAGAGCCCGTGTGATTTATGCAGCCACTGTCGGCAACGCTCCCTTGCAGGAGGTGCCTGTCCCACAAGAGGCACCGACCTCTATCAGTCCCTTTGCCCGCATCGTCCACACCGGCAGTGAGGTCCCGCAGTAAACACCAGCTGCAATTCACATCACCAAGAGACAGTTATTTGAGTAGGGTTGCCAGCGATCCCTGCAGTCGCGCTGTCTCCTCCCTGTTGCCTCGGGGGTGGGGCAGCAGGTTAGCTCAGGAGGTGGGGAACGTGGGGCGAAGAGAGGGGACGCGCCTCTGACCGGGAGCCACCACCCCAGGTGTCAGGGGACTGCGCAGCCGTGAGCTTCAGGTGTGCTCGGTGCCCTAGAACTAGTCCCCATTTCCCCTCACTGCTTCAGGCTGCTTGGGCTGCTTGGGCTAGGAGAGGTACCTCTCCATCGGTCCCCCTGCACGGCCCCTCTGGGAATCCCCAGTTGAGGCTGGGAAATACACGGGGCCTTCTCTCACAGACCTGCAGACTAAGCAAGCCATTTGGTCCAGTGGCCAGAGCAGCAGCATGGCTGGCAGACTACACCTCTTACTGGTAGTCCAAAAGCAAGTCCCAGTCAAGGACATACTCAGGAAGCACTTGGGCCACGGGAGTTTCCACAGGTACGCGCCAAAAGGAAAGCTGGCCAGCTGAAAGCTGGCATCCAGCGCAGCCAGGCTGGCGCTTTCAGATGTTTGCTCACGCAAACTCACCAAGAAGCCAGTGGGAGCAACAAGAAGACGACTTTCAAGAACCTCTTCTTCTGCAGGGCCATCTTGTGCCTGAAAAGAGGGAGTCCTGTGGCTGTCAATGAGCCAGCTCTTGGGCGAACCCCTTCACAGGTGCATTTCCCTTTTCAGGCTGAAAAGCCACCATTTTGGAAGCCTGCTGCTGACAGAGGGCTCACAGAGCAGCGCCCAGGAGGAACACGGTTTCTGTCCACACCGCTCAACACTGCCGGCAGCTCTTCCCCAAAGGAAGAGCTCCAGGAGCACCTTCCGAAAGGGAATGAAAAGGATCCCGGGAAGTAAAGAGGTCGAGCAAATGAAGACTGCTTTTCAGCAGTCTTTCCGGCGTGGACCTTGCTCTCTCTTTGGCTGAGAAAGCAGGCCCGTTCTCACTTGTGATCACACAGATCTCTCTTAGGGGTGTTTCTCCGCACGGCTGGGAAGCGCCGGAGCCTTGTCCGGCTTTCCTCCCAGAGCCCTCCCCGACCGGCGCTGTCTCCTGCCAGAGCTGGGGAAAACCCTTCCCCTGCGGAGGCTTGGCTCTGCACCCGAGCGTCTGGCTATGCGGCAGTCTGTCCTACCACAGCCAAAGTTTGGGCATCCGGCAAATCAAATGCACGGGAGTGAGACTACCGAGGGGCTTTGCTCTTGGTTCTCCCTGAGAACGGCCGCAGCACGAGCAGCACCCGAGCTTCGCCGCCTGAGTGGGAGCGCTGGGCAGCTGGCTGGGGAACACCCCGGGCTCTCCCCTTTGCTGGCACTGGCCCTCGGACATCCCCCTTCTCGCCCCGTCCACAGCAGAAACATGTAGTACGTACGTGGTGAAGACGCACGTGCTCAGCAGATGGCTCCACAGGGAGACAAGGGCACCTGCTGCACGGCAAGCAAGGCTGAAGACCGTCCCTGGGCAAAGAAACCAGAGAAAAGTTAGGCCTGTGTCTTGAGGCCTCTTCTCCAGGATGCCCAGCCACGCGTGTTTCGGCTCCCTGCGGGGAGGCGACACCGAGCCCTATGCCCTCCCTCCCTGGGGCGAAGAGCAGGGCAGCCTGCACTTCTCCTGCCACTTGTGACGTTTGGCCAGAGCTCTGGCACAGCGCAGCTCTCCGACTTCACCCCCGAGGACTTCAGAGCAAGCAGCAGTGCTAACTTACTTGCAGCTTCTGTGGCCTTCTTGCGCCACTTTGCAGGCCCTTGACCGGCTGAGCTGGGAGTTGACCGCAAAGCGTGCCACCAGCTCCACCTCCGTGCAGAGGCTCCTGTAGGAGGAAAAAGAGAAATGCTTGTTGCCCACCGTCCCCACGCTGTGTGAGCCGAGGCCCTTGCCAGAGGTCGGCCTCGGGAAGCCTCCCAGGGGACATGCCAGTTGCAGCGAGAGAGGGCAGCACAGCTGGGCGGCTGCCAGGGGTGCCCCCTCTCCTTTCCCCATCCTTTGCTTCACAGGCCTGCAGTGGGAGAAGAGGAAGCGAGCTGGCAGCAGCAGGCCCTGCTACCACCCCAACCTGACACCCCAGGCAGGAGCAGCCCACTTCGTACCTACTCGTCTGGCAGCGGCTCGGGCCTGCTGCCTCCCCTGCCGGCTGTCGGTCGGCCTTGTTCCGCATGGAGCCCTTTGAGGCCCCTTGGCATCCTCTCCGGGGTGCCTTTCTCCTCGCCATCTCTGGGCAAAGGCAGGCTCCTCGCTCAGCTCTTCCGCCTCAGCCCCAGCAGTGTGGCCTGCCCAGGCAAAACCAGCACCAGCAGCAGCCCCACGCTGCCCTCCAGCAGGAGCGCGCCTGCCCGGGGCAACAGCCACACGGCAGCTGTGGGCTCCTTCCCCGCGCGCCACAGGGCTGTGTGGGCGGCCGGCTCTGACCTCACAGTCACATGGCTCTGACGTCACAATGGGGCTCCCCAGGGCTGAGCAGGGCGGGGAGACCCTGTGGGGGCTCCCCTGGGGCAACAAGGCGGCCGCCCACCCGGGCACAAACGGAGCCTCGACAGAGAGTAGCGAGATCTAGAACGGGGATGTTCATGGGGTGAGGAATGGGGTTTCCGACAGGCCCGTCAGACAGGCTCCCCACACCCATTTTATGAAATTATGGGTTAATCAACAAACAGACAGCCTGGTTGCTGGGAAGGTGCTAGACCAAATTGTTCCTCCGCTCCTCTGGCCCCCACTATTGGGAAAGTAACGGAGAAGCTCCCGACCCCGGCCCTGGGAGCCCCAAAGAGCTGCCCCAAGGACTGTTGGTCGACCCGCAACCCCGCCTGCAGGCTGCCCAGTAGCCATGTCGGCGGGCACTCCCCGCCCTCCCCCCGGTGGACCTTCTTGCGCACCCCGCTTTGGAGACAAATCTTCTACGCCATAGAATCATAGAATCGTTAAGGTTGGAAAAGACCTCTAAGATCATCTAGTCCAACCGTCAACCCAACATCTCCGTGCCTACTAAACCATGTCCCGAGGTGCCACGTCCACACGTTTTTGAACTCCTCCAGGGATGGTGACTCCACCACCTCTCTGGGCAGCCTGTTCCAATGCTTGACCACCCTTTGAGTAAAGACATTTTTCCTAATATCCAACCTAAACCTCTCCCGGCGCAACCTGAGGCCATGTCCTCTCGTCCTACCGCTAGTTACTTGGGAGAAGAGACTGACCCCACCCTGCTACAGCCTCCTTTCAGGTCGTTGTAGAGAGCGATAAGGTCTCCCCTCAGCCTCCGCTTCTCCAGACTAAACAATCCCAGTTCCCTCAGCCGCTCCTCAAAAGACTTGTTCTCCAGACCCTTCACCAGCTTCGTTGCCCTTCTTGGACACGCTCCAGCAACTCAATGTCCTTCCTGTACTGAGGGGCCCAAAACTGAACACAGCATTCGAGGTGCGGCCTCACCAGTGCCGAGTACAGGGGCACGATCACTTCCCTACTCCTGCTGGCCGCACTATTCCTGACGCAAGCCAGGATGCTCTTGGCTTTCTTGGCCACCTGGGCACACTGCCGGCTCACGTTCAGCCGGCTGTCAGCCAGCACCCCCAGGTCCTTTTCCGCCAGGCAGCTTCCCAGCCACTCTTCCCCAAGCCTGTAGCGTTGCATGGCGTTGTTGTGACCCAAGCGCAGGACCCGGCACTTGGCCTTGTTAGACCTCATACAATTGACCTCGGCCCATCGATCCAGCCTGTCCAGATCCCTCTGCAGAGCCTTCCTACCCTCGAGCAGATCGACACTCCCGCCCAGTTTGGGGTCACCTGCAAACTTACTGAGGGCGCACTCAATGCCCTCATCCAGCTCATTGGTGAAGATATTAAACAAGACTGGCCCCAAAACTGAGCCCTGGGGAACACCGCTTGTGACCGGCCGCCAACTGGATTTAACTCCGTTCACCACAACTCTCTGGGCTCGGCCATCCAGCCAGTTTTTACCCAGCAAAGAGTACACCCGCCTAAGCCATGAGCCGCCAGCTTCTCTAGGAGAATGCTGGGGGAGACAGTGTCAAAGGCTTTACTAAAGTCCAGGTAGAAAACATCTACAGCCTTTCCCTCATCCCCTACGCAGGTCACCTGGTCGTAGGAGGAGATCAGGTTGGTCAAGCAGGACCTGCCTTGCGTGAACCCATGCTGGCTGGGCCTGAACCCCTGGTTGGCCTGCACATGCCTGTTGAGCGCACTCAAGATGAACCGCTGCATAATTTTCCCCGGCGCCGAGGTCAGGCTGACAGGCCTGTAGTTCCCCGGATCCTCCTCCCGGCCCTTCTTGTCGATGGGCGTCACATTGGCAAGCCTCCAGCCGTCTGGGACCTCCCCGTTAACCAGGACCGCTGATAAATGATGGAGAGTGGCTTGGCAAGCTCCTCCGCCAGCTCTCTCAGTACTCTCGGGTGGATCCCATCCGGCCCCATAGACTTGTGAGTGTCCAGGTGGCGTAGCAGGTCGCTAACTGCTTCCTCCTGGATTATGGGGGGTTTATTCTGCTCTCCGTCCCTGTCTTCCAGCTCAGGGGGGCTGAATACCCTGGGGATAACTGGCCTGACTATTAAAGACTGAGGCAAAGAAGGCATTAGGTACCTCAGCCTTTTCCTCATCCTTGGTGGCAATGTTCCCCCCCGCATCCAATAAAGGAGGGAGATTCTCCTTGGCTCTCTTTTTGTTGTTAATGTATTTGTAAAAATATTTTTTATTATCTCTTACAACAGCGGCCAGCTTGAGTTCTAGCTGGGCTTTTGCCTTTCTAATTTTCTCTCTGCGTGACTTGACGAGATCCCTGTACTCTTCTTGGGTTGCCTGCCCCTTCTTCCAAAACTGGTAAACTCTCCTTTTTTTTCCGGAGTCCCAGCAAAAGATCCTTGTTCAGCCAGGCCGGTCGTCTTCCCCGCCGGTTCGTCTTACGGCACATGGGGACAGCCTGGTCCTGCGCCTGAACCGATCTGAACTGCCTCATCATTTCTTTTTTTCCCCTCCTTTTCTTCTTTTTGTTTTTTGTCCTTCTTTTTCTTCTCTGGTTTCAGTTGACGCTTTCTGGTTTTGCCATCTTCCCGTGAACCTGCACTCGATAAATGCAGGTGTACGCTGGGTTTCCCCAGTTGCTCTTCACAAGAAGTTTGATACATGAAAAGGCTCTGGGAAGCGGCGCGTCCTGTGAAGAAAAGAGGGAAAAGGAAACGGAGGTGTCAAGAGCGACGGTGCAATCAACGTGTCTCCCGCTGCTAGCCCTGCTCCTGCTCAGGAACAAGCTCCCAAAAGCGGGTGGGAGCGGCTGTGGACACCTAGGCTCACTGCTGGTACCGGGCCTGCTGGGGAGGCTGGGGACGCGGGAAGGGGAAGGCACCTGGCATTCTCTGCATGCCGGCCCGGCTGGGGCTGCGTCTCCCTTCCCTCTGCCCCTTTCTCTCTGCTGCTTGCTCTGTGCCAACGGGGAGGCCAGGGAGGCGCTCCTGTACGTGGGGCAGGCTGGTGTGCAACGCCACCAAGCTCCCGCTGTCTGCTCTGCCTGCCTTCCTCCTGGCAGGCGCGAGAGCAACCGGGAGAGAAGGGGCAGGCTATGCTGGGAGGAGAGGACACTGTCCAGCCTGCCAGCAGGCCACAGGATGGAGCAATGGTGCTGCCCGACGGCTTTCGCCACCAGGCGTCCCTGTTTCTCCACGGCACAAAGACGTTGCTTTGGTGGAGCGGCCGTGTGTGCGGCTGGCTCTGCTGAAGGCAGTGGCTGGAGCCAAGGGTCTCTCAGGACTCGTGCTCCCTCGGGCGTGACCCGGCCCTTGCTATCCTTTTGCCACCAGCACCGCATGCTGCTACTCAGCCCTCCCAACCCCGCCAGGTCTCTCTCGGCGGTGGTCCGGGCCCCTGTGCCCAGGGAGAAAGCATTCACGCTCTTCCTGCCACGGACTTGCAGGCAAACCTGTTTTGCTCCCTGGCATCTTGCCCCGCGCGTGGACCGTACCTTCAGAGGGAAGGTCTGAATGGCCTCTTTTGCCACGTTGTACGTGAACGTCCCAAGGAGAGCTTCCTCTTCTCCGTCCTCATCCAGTCCCTCAGGGGCAAAGCACAAGCAGAGCAGCTCAGACTCGTCCCGACAAAGAGGGAACGTACGCGCTGGCTCAGCCCTGTTATCTACCCAGCCTCTCCTGGGGCTCTAGCAGTAGTCTAGCACTGGTTAGGGTGGAGCTCAGTCGCTGCCTTGAGTTTTGGTCAAGAACCCTGAGGTGCTCTGGCCAGAATAAGTCTTGAGAGGCATGAAATCTCTAGAGCCCTTGAAGTATCCCGCTAGGGCACTGCGGTGCTCAGGAGAGAGCAGGACACAAACCTCAGAGGACGCACAAAAGCAAGCAAGTCCCTGTCATGGCTTTCCCCCAGGGCCAGATGCCAGCCAGAAGCACCCAGCAGAGACTTACAAAGACAGCGATGTCTCTGGGGCGCTGATGACAGTCCCAGATGGAGACACGTCTTTGGAGATGTGCTGCACGCTGACAGCAGTCAGATGGACTCGTGCTGGCAACCTGACGACCACCTGGCCTTCATGCCCTTGTAAGGGCCAGCAGTTTCCTGGGGAAACATCCGGCTGCAACCAGAACGCGAGAGCAATGAAGTGTGAGAGAGCATCGGGGCCAACGCAACTGCTCATGCAGCTTGAAGCATAGGCGCCGGTGTGTCTGTGGGGTCTGTTTCAGCTCGAAAATGAGGCGTGTGTGAGGAAATGGACAGAAGCAGAGGGCCGCCTTCCCTGCCTGACAAAGGGGGCTCTCAGTTATTATGGAAAAGAGGAGAATACCGCTCATGCAGCCACCCTAGTCAGGGCCTTACAGAAACACCTCTCTGCCCACTGGCGCTGCAGGGCACCTCCCGCCTCCCACCCCGAAAAGGCGCTGTTAGGGATGAGTGTGGAAACGGGGTCACCAGGGAGAAAGTCTTTCACCCAGCTGTGACAGAGGACTGTGGGCAAGATGCAGCAGTTCAGCTCAGTTCAGCTCTGTTCCCCTGCTGAGGGCAACCACTGATTCCTAGCAAGCCCAGCCCTGTGTTCGAGCTTTGGTTTCAGGAACCTGAGCAACACACTGGGCTTGAGCAGCACCACTGGACTGAGGGGAGAGCCCCTGCGGTCGGTCCCCAACTTCACAGGACGGAAGGAAACCAGCACCGCTGATTTCTGCTACGATACCTGCAAAATAGTATCAGGAGGGTTGGCAGTGCGAAAGAACCATAAAACCCTGCAGATCCACTCCTTTTTGCAGTCGTAGGTCTCGGAAGTTCTCTGCATGTCAATGGTGGCACCTGTAAGGAAGGGAGAGCAGATGACTGCAAGAGGCCACAGACTAGGAGGACTTGGCGGTGCTCAGACACTATTTCTGACGCTGCCGGCCGGCTCCACATCTGTCAGTCCCGTCCTCATCCCCACGCTGGTGGGGGTGCCCAGCGGCGCAGGGCAATGACGGCATCCATGTGCCTGGTGACTGCTTCTCTCACAGCGCCACGAGGAGGTGGTCTGGGGTGCTGGGAGACAGCAGGCGCCCATGTGAATGACAGCAGACCAAAGCTGAGGGCTTGCTGCGTGTGGGCAGCAAAGGATGACCCAGCCGTTCCCTTTCCAAATGCAGTGGAGAGGAAGAGAGCCCCTCCGTCGGCACAGGAACGCGTGCGGGGCAGCACCAGAGGCACCCGCGCAGAGGCCGAGGGCAGGACTGGGAGGGAGTCTGAGAGAGCCACTCTGCCACAGCCTTGCTCTTGGACCCCGTGAAGCATTTAAGCTCCCCCACTTCGGAGAGCAGCGCCTGGAGCACAGCCTCCTTTGGGGAGGGCTACAGACAAGCACAGGGCAAGGAGACCGGGCTGCTTGTGTCCATACCAGAGCTTTTCAGGGCCCAGTCAGACGTCTTGACGTAGACTTCCGAAGCCATATCGGACACGGCCTGGTTCACTCCCCAGACTTCCTGGGAAAGCCATGAAAGAACAGAGAAAAGGACCACTTCAGCGTGGCTACCAGCGCCCGGAGAAGCAAAGAGTCAGTGTCAGAAACGCAAGGCAAGCCTTGTCCGCAGAGCTGAGAGACTCTCAGCTGCTGACGTGAGCCACGAGGACTGAGGCCCTGGAGTATCTGTGGCCACGGCCATGGCCCTGGGGTGGGCTGACGAGGGTCCCCACACCCTCGTCCCCACCCGCCACGCTCTCCAGGTCAGCTGGGAGACGGGCTAAGGCCCTGCCAGCAATGGCTGGCCCCGTGAGCGTGCCTGGGTCTCACCACTGCCTCAGGGGCCCGGCCAGAGCAGCCAGAGGCACCAGCATGCAAACGGAAGGATGTCGGGAGTCCTCCGCGGCCTGAAGCGGCCCGGCTAAACTGGGCCCGGAGGAGGGCCCTCTGTGCAGCGCAGAAGCTCGCCCAGCAAGCCCCTGGCAAAGGCTGGCTTGCCACGGTCAGCAGTCTGAGCCCACCACTAATCCCAAGGAGTGCTTTCTCAGGGGTTCTGCCCAGCCAAGCCTCCTTCCCCAAAATGCAGCGTCACCTTCTTCCCACTCCTGATTTCCGCCGTCAGTTGAGCCACCTCCTCCAGCAGAAGCTGCATCTTTTGGGTTTGCTCCGCCAACAAAGCGTGCGAGTTCCTGCAGGAAGAGGAAAGCAGATCTTGTCAGAGAGCCACCCATCCCCTCTGGGGAGCATCTGAGCTCAGCAAGGAGCAGAGACAACATGTGCTTTCCCTGCTTCGCGAGTGCTTGCCTTCCTCACCAGGTTGAGCAAAAGGCAAAGGCAGGAGGGAAGGACGGGAGCCCTGGCTGTTAGGAAAATGAGTGCAGGTAGCACGAGGTCGGCTGACGCTTCTGCACAGACCCAGTTCCAGCTCAGGAAACACCTCTTACCTCAGGATCCTCAGTTGTGCTGCAGACGCACATGTCAGCTCCTGAAAGGGAAAAACGCTCCGTTACAGAATCTACTACCAGAGCTGCCGGGGCTTCCCAGGAGAGGCTTCCCTAGGAAGACACGGCAAACGCTGCTGCTTCTTTGGGTCAGCCCTGCGTGGAAGCAGAAGAGCCCGTGTGATTTATGCAGCCACTGTCGGCAACGCTCCCTTGCAGGAGGTGCCTGTCCCACAAGAGGCACCGACCTCTATCAGTCCCTTTGCCCGCATCGTCCACACCGGCAGTGAGGTCCCACAGTAAACACCAGCTGCAATTCACATCACCAAGAGACAGTTATTTGAGTAGGGTTGCCAGCGATCCCTGCAGTCGCGCTGTCTCCTCCCTGTTGCCTCGGGGGTGGGGCAGCAGGTTAGCTCAGGAGGTGGGGAACGTGGGGCGAAGAGAGGGGACGCGCCTCTGACCGGGAGCCACCACCCCAGGTGTCAGGGGACTGCGCAGCCGTGAGCTTCAGGTGTGCTCGGTGCCCTAGAACTAGTCCCCATTTCCCCTCACTGCTTCAGGCTGCTTGGGCTGCTTGGGCTAGGAGAGGTACCTCTCCATCGGTCCCGCTGCACGGCCCCTCTGGGAATCCCCAGTTGAGGCTGGGAAATACACGGGGCCTTCTCTCACAGACCTGCAGACTAAGCAAGCCATTTGGTCCAGTGGCCAGAGCAGCAGCATGGCTGGCAGACTACACCTCTTACTGGTAGTCCAAAAGCAAGTCCCAGTCAAGGACATACTCAGGAAGCACTTGGGCCACGGGAGTTTCCACAGGTACGCGCCAAAAAGGAAAGCTGGCCAGCTGAAAGCTGGCATCCAGCGCAGCCAGGCTGGCGCTTTCAGATGTTTGCTCACGCAAACTCACCAAGAGCCAGTGGGAGCAACAAGAAGACGACTTTCAAGAACCTCTTCTTCTGCAGGGCCATCTTGTGCCTGAAAAAGAGGGAGTCCTGTGGCTGTCAATGAGCCAGCTCTTGGGCGAACCCCTTCACAGGTGCATTTCCCTTTTCAGGCTGAAAAGCCACCATTTTGGAAGCCTGCTGCTGACAGAGGGCTCACAGAGCAGCGCCCAGGAGGAACACGGTTTCTGTCCACACCGCTCAACACTGCCGGCAGCTCTTCCCCAAAGGAAGAGCTCCAGGAGCACCTTCCGAAAGGGAATGAAAAGGATCCCGGGAAGTAAAGAGGTCGAGCAAATGAAGACTGCTTTTCAGCAGTCTTTCTGGCATGGACCTTGCTCTCTCTTTGGCTGAGAAAGCAGGCCCGTTCTCACTTGTGATCACACAGATCTCTATTAGGGGCATGGCTAAAATATAAAATAATAAATTCCCTTGGTGACACTATGCTAAGCATCCTTACCTCCCTCCTGGCCTGCAAAGAACTGACTTTTACAGGCAAGAGGAGGAGGAGACAACAGGAGACAACAGGAAAAGGAAGAATATGAAGAGGCAACAGAAGGCAACAGGAAGAGGATGCCACAGAAGGCAACGGGAAGAAACAGGAGGAGGAGGAGCCAGCAGGATGCAAAAAGTTGAGGAGGCAAGAGGATGCAACAGTAGGCAACAGAAGGAGGAGGATAATAAGGAGGAAAAGGAGGGGGAGGCCACATGAGGCAATAGGAAGAAGAGAATGAAAATGAGGAGGGAGAAGAAAAGGAGCAGGAGGAGGAGGAGGAAACAGAAGGCAACAGGAAGAGGAAAAGGAGGAGACAACAGGAGGATAGGAGAAGGAAGAGGATGAAGAGGGGGATGAGGTGGAAGAGGAGAAGGAAGCAACATGAGGAGGAGGAGGCAACAGGAGGTAACAAGAGCAGAAGGATGATGAGGAGACGGCAGCAACACAAGGAGGAGTCAACAGGAGGAGGAAGAGGAT
>NW_027328423.1:0-60792 GCF_034638445.1 Ciconia boyciana
CTCTGATGCAAGCTCCCCTGACAGCACACACCTCGCCAACTCTTTTCCTCAGCACCACTATCTCCCATCACAGCAAGCAGAATCACACCAAACAGAATCACCGACTGCGCAAGGAACCCCCACAGATCAGCTACTTCAATCCAACCTGCTCAAGCAGGCCGTCCACGACCACGTCTCGTCACCTTTTCAATAGAGCCAGGGATGGACACTCCAACGCCTCTCTCGCAAACCACTGCCGCTCTTTGACCACCCTCACACTGAAAAAGGCTTGCCTTCTCTTCCAAGGAAATGCCACGTCTTTGCAGCTTTCCCCAGTCACACTTGCCCTGCCCGTGGGCACCCACGACAACACTCCGACTCCCCGTCCTCATTCCCTCCCATCCAGCATTTACGCACATTGATGACATCTCCCCGCGCGGCCTTGCCTCCTGGCTCAGAAACCTCCCACCCCTCTCAGCTTCTCCTCCTACGAAGGATGCTCCAGTCCCTTCAGCCTCTTGCTGGCCCTGCGCTCGACCCGCTCCGCTAAGGCCACGTCCTTCTTCCACTGCCGAGCCCTCAGCTGGACACACGACTCCACACGGGGCCTCACCAGCGCCAAACAGAGACCGAGAGCACCTCCCCCGACCTGCTGGCAACGCGCTGCCCAACACTGCCCTGGACGCTCTTGCCCTCTTTTGACCCAAGGCTGCATTGCTGCCTCATACTCAGCTTGTTCTCCACCAGCACTCAGCAAAGCCGTGCTCAGCAAAGCTGCTTTCCACCCTCTCGGCCCCCACCACGGCCTCGGGCCCAGCGCTATTCCTCCCCGCATGCACGACTTTGCATTTCCCCCTCCTGAACTTCAGCACATTCCTCTCTGCCCCCATCTCCAGCCTCTCCACATCCCTCTCAATGGTGCCACATCCAGCCCCTGCCTCAGACACTCCTCCACATTCTGCAGCACCTCACAACTTGCTCAGGGGGCACTTCGTCCCACTGCCCACGTCAGTGATGACCGTGTTCAACCCTGCGGGCCCGAGATCAGAGTCCTGGCCTACACCGCTTGAGACTTGCCTCCATCTCGACTTTGGGACACCGATCACAAGCCTCTCGGCCCAGACCTTCAGCCACTTTGCGCTCCACCTCACTCTCCGCTTACGCAACCCATACTTCCTCGCCTTCTCTACGACCACGCGAGGGGAGAAAGCCTCAAAGGCGCTACTACAAGGTCGAGCTAAACACCAGCCACGGCTCTCTCCTCGTCCACAAAGCGAGTCACTTCAACGCAGAAGACACGGAGCTCGACAAGCAACGTTTCCCCTTCCTAAATCCACACTCACAATTCCCCAGCACCTTCTTCTCCTTCCTGGCCTTCGCAGTGCTTTCCAGGACCATTTCCTCCATCGCCTTCCCCGCAAACGACGTCAGCCTAGGCAGCCTCTCATTTACCACATCGTCCTTCCTCATCTTCCTTAACATAGGACCTCAAAGGGCTCTCTTCTAGCCAGCAGAAACTGCGCCCAGGCACCGTGACCATTCCAAGACAACCAACGCCGGCCTCCCAAGCACGTCGGCCAGCTCCCTCGACACTCCTGCCTGCAACCCCTCAGGCCCCGGGGACTTACGTACGCCCAGTCGCACAGCACTCCTGCCCACCTCCCTTCATCGTCTTCACCAGCGAGCGCTGCTCGCCTGACAAGCACCCTGCAAACGCTCACCCTGCCTCAACTGCACCAGGCCTCGCCATTCATCAACCCTTCCGCATGCATCCACCACCACCAGGGCCTCCGCTCTGCACCTGCCTGCTGCACGCTCGCCTCCAACTCCCCTTGGCAATCTCCTAATTCTCTTTCAGCCCCTCAGACGCTGCGCACAGAAATGGCCTCACCCCTCACCACTCACCCCAGCTGAACACCACAAAGGCCCTGGCTCACCACCACCTCCCCTGCCTGACGCTCACACTCCCCCTCTGCCTCCCGCCACACTCACGGGCTCTCCAGAAACTGGGCCTGCCCTTGCACCGTGCCCCATATACAATCACACAGTCATTTGGGTCGCAAAACACCCTCAACATTATCGAGTCCAACCGTGAACCCAACACTACCAAGCCCACCACTAAACCACCGGTAACGTCTCCCTCAGCCGCCTTCTCCTGCAAACTAAACGCCCCCACTTCCTTCAAACGCTCCTCACAACTCTTGCTCTCTACATCCTTCCACAGCTTCCTTGCTCTTCTTTGCATGCGTCACGCCACAGCCCAAGCACTGCGTCACGCCACAGCCCAGCAGGCAAACGTGCTGGCCCCACCTAAGGCCAGCGCTACCCAGGGGCCAACACAACACGCTGGGGAGCGGGGCAGGGCTCCCCACATCACAGGCCACGCCACCTCTCAACCAGGGCTGCCGGGACAACGGCCTGCTCTCCCAAGCACCCCTCCTCTGCCTGCTTGCACTGACACCCCCAGGGACAGCACCAAGGGGGCACAAGCCCAAACAGGCACCCTCCCTTCTCCCAGCTACAACCTCACAAGCCACAGAGGCACCAACACACACACAGAGCACACCCAATGGGAAAGGCCAGGCCTAAAGACAGCCGTCGTGACCTGGAAGCAAGGCGGAGACGCACCAAGCGGATGCAAGGGGCAGCCCTTCACGCCCGGCACACCTCCAAAGCCCACACCACCCTTCCAGGCTTACGACGAAACGGGGCCCCTCTGCACAACGCACCCACAAACCACACTACACGACTGCCACGGGATGACCTCACTGACGACACCCCACCTCTCCTACGCTTCGGCACAGTCTGCCCAATGCCCTGACACGCACCTGCCATGCAAATCCTCCCAAATACCTACTCTCACTTAAAAGCTGCCGCCAGGGCCAGATGGACATGTCCTCAAGAGCAGGGCATGACAAGGGAGCGTTGCGGGAAGGAAAACACACCCCACCTCATTGCTTGCCAGCCTCTGGCACGCAAGGGCTGCTTCCTGCAAACGCTCTCGTGCGCAAAGGCTGTCCCGCCCTCGGGCACTCGGGGACCAGCATGTGCCGGCCCGGCACCTCTCTCCCTCACGCACTTCTCCTCACGCCTTCTCCTCCGCCGTCAACAAGGTGAGCCTCAACACCCTTCCCCTCCTACTCCTCCTGACCCACCTGGCCCCCGCAACTTCCAGCACGCTCTGCCCCCAGCCTCAACAGCCCTCACGCCTCCCCACCGCCACGCTCCACACACACCCGCACCAGGCCTCCCTGGACTCCCTCCCCTCCTGCAACACCGCCCTCGCACCCCCACGCCCTCCGCTTCCTCAACGCCCTCTCTTCCAGGGCCCCTCCGCACCACACACATGGCCTGCTACGACCTCTGCCGCCCCTGCGGACCCACCCCGCTGGCTAACAGCTGCAACGAGCCCTGCGTCAGGCAGTGCGAGGACTCCCGCGTCGTCATCCAGCCTTCCACCGTCGTGGTCACCCTGCCAGGACCCATCCTCAGCTCCTTCCCACAGAACACCACCGTCGGATCCTCCTCATCCGCTGCCGTGGGCACCGTCCTCAGCTCCCAGGAGTGCCCGTCTCCTCCGGTGCCTTCGGCTACGGCTTCGGAGGCCTGGGCTGCTTCAGCGGCGCAAGAGGCTGCTACCCCTGCTAAGGGCCCTCGCCACCACGCCTCACACCAACCGCACACGCCCGGCAACCCGCGGCACGGCATGGATTGACCACGCACTTCCAGGCCCTGCCTGGCACCTGGAGCGGGCATCCACGGCTCCTCCTCTCAAGGCACAAAGCAAGCAGGGAAGGGGGCCAGCCCGGAAACATGGCCCATCAACCTCCTCCGCTTCTCCCACTTCCTTCTTTCCAGCGCCCCTTCTGCTCTCTCCAGTACTCTCTGCTCCAACCACCTCCTCACAAGCCCAAGACCAACAGGGACCCACGGTGGGACACTCCCAACAGAGGAAGCAAGACCTCGGTGCTCCGCAAAAAGCTACTGCGCACAAGGCACCTTGCCTCATGCTCGCCCTACTTGCACCTCACACCGCCTCCCTTCCACTGGCCGCTCCTGCCTTTTCACTGCTGGTTTTCTCCCAATAAAGTTCTCCTGCATCCCAGCCTCGCACGCCTCCTCTTCCTTTCTTCTCCCAAGCCTCTTCCAGCCTCACGCGCCACCAAGCCAGGGCTAAAGAGCCCATCGGGATAGCTGCAAAAGGGCCACAAGACCTCTCTTACCAAGTACCTCCCCAGCAACAACACCCACTGCCACCCAGGGGCTTCCAGGCCCCGACACAACCCCTTCACTTGCCCAAACAAAGCCTTGCATACCTTACTGCACTTGAAACAAGCCTCTGATGCAAGCTCCCCTGACAGCACACACCTCGCCAACTCTTTTCCTCAGCACCACTATCTCCCATCACAGCAAGCAGAATCACACCAAACAGAATCACCGACTGCGCAAGGAACCCCCACAGATCAGCTACTTCAATCCAACCTGCTCAAGCAGGCCGTCCACGACCACGTCTCGTCACCTTTTCAATAGAGCCAGGGATGGACACTCCAACGCCTCTCTCGCAAACCACTGCCGCTCTTTGACCACCCTCACACTGAAAAAGGCTTGCCTTCTCTTCCAAGGAAATGCCACGTCTTTGCAGCTTTCCCCAGTCACACTTGCCCTGCCCGTGGGCACCCACGACAACACTCCGACTCCCCGTCCTCATTCCCTCCCATCCAGCATTTACGCACATTGATGACATCTCCCCGCGCGGCCTTGCCTCCTGGCTCAGAAACCTCCCACCCCTCTCAGCTTCTCCTCCTACGAAGGATGCTCCAGTCCCTTCAGCCTCTTGCTGGCCCTGCGCTCGACCCGCTCCGCTAAGGCCACGTCCTTCTTCCACTGCCGAGCCCTCAGCTGGACACACGACTCCACACGGGGCCTCAGCAGCGCCAAACAGAGACCGAGAGCACCTCCCCGACCTGCTGGCAACGCGCTGCCCAACACTGCCCTGGACGCTCTTGCCCTCTTTTGACCCAAGGCTGCATTGCTGCCTCATACTCAGCTTGTTCTCCACCAGCACTCAGCAAAGCCGTGCTCAGCAAAGCTGCTTTCCACCCTCTCGGCCCCCACCACGGCCTCGGGCCCAGCGCTATTCCTCCCCGCATGCACGACTTTGCATTTCGGGGTCCTGAACTTCAGCACATTCCTCTCTGCCCCCATCTCCAGCCTCTCCACATCCCTCTCAATGGTGCCACATCCAGCCCCTGCCTCAGACACTCCTCCACATTCTGCAGCACCTCACAACTTGCTCAGGGGCACTTCGTCCCACTGCCCACGTCAGTGATGACCGTGTTCAACCCTGCGGGCCCGAGATCAGAGTCCTGGCCTACACCGCTTGAGACTTGCCTCCATCTCGACTTTGGGACACCGATCACAAGCCTCTCGGCCCAGACCTTCAGCCACTTTGCGCTCCACCTCACTCTCCGCTTACGCAACCCATACTTCCTCGCCTTCTCTACGACCACGCGAGGGGAGAAAGCCTCAAAGGCGCTACTACAAGGTCGAGCTAAACACCAGCCACGGCTCTCTCCTCGTCCACAAAGCGAGTCACTTCAACGCAGAAGACACGGAGCTCGACAAGCAACGTTTCCCTTCCTAAATCCACACTCACAATTCCCCAGCACCTTCTTCTCCTTCCTGGCCTTCGCAGTGCTTTCCAGGACCATTTCCTCCATCGCCTTCCCCGCAAACGACGTCAGCCTAGGCAGCCTCTCATTTACCACATCGTCCTTCCTCATCTTCCTTAACATAGGACCTCAAAGGGCTCTCTTCTAGCCAGCAGAAACTGCGCCCAGGCACCGTGACCATTCCAAGACAACCAACGCCGGCCTCCCAAGCACATCGGCCAGCTCCCTCGACACTCCTGCCTGCAACCCCTCAGGCCCCGGGGACTTACGTACGCCCAGTCGCACAGCACTCCTGCCCACCTCCCTTCATCGTCTTCACCAGCGAGCGCTGCTCGCCTGACAAGCACCCTGCAAACGCTCACCCTGCCTCAACTGCACCAGGCCTCGCCATTCATCAACCCTTCCGCATGCATCCACCACCACCAGGGCCTCCGCTCTGCACCTGCCTGCTGCACGCTCGCCTCCAACTCCCCTTGGCAATCTCCTAATTCTCTTTCAGCCCCTCAGACGCTGCGCACAGAAATGGCCTCACCCTCACCACTCACCCCAGCTGAACACCACAAAGGCCCTGGCTCACCACCACCTCCCCTGCCTGACGCTCACACTCCCCCTCTGCCTCCCGCCACACTCACGGGCTCTCCAGAAACTCCCCTGCCCTTGCACCGTGCCCCATATACAATCACACAGTCATTTGGGTCGCAAAACACCCTCAACATTATCGAGTCCAACCGTGAACCCAACACTACCAAGCCCACCACTAAACCACCGGTAACGTCTCCCTCAGCCGCCTTCTCCTGCAAACTAAACGCCCCACTTCCTTCAAACGCTCCTCACAACTCTTGCTCTCTACATCCTTCCACAGCTTCCTTGCTCTTCTTTGCATGCGTCACGCCACAGCCCAAGCACTGCGTCACGCCACAGCCCAGCAGGCAAACGTGCTGGCCCCACCTAAGGCCAGCGCTACCCAGGGGCCAACACAACACGCTGGGGAGCGGGGCAGGGCTCCCCACATCACAGGCCACGCCACCTCTCAACCAGGGCTGCCGGGACAACGGCCTGCTCTCCCAAGCACCCTCCTCTGCCTGCTTGCACTGACACCCCAGGGACAGCACCAAGGGGGCACAAGCCCAAACAGGCACCCTCCCTTCTCCCAGCTACAACCTCACAAGCCACAGAGGCACCAACACACACACAGAGCACACCCAATGGGAAAGGCCAGGCCTAAAGACAGCCGTCGTGACCTGGAAGCAAGGCGGAGACGCACCAGCGGATGCAAGGGGCAGCCCTTCACGCCCGGCACACCTCCAAAGCCCACACCACCCTTCCAGGCTTACGACGAAACGGGGCCCCTCTGCACAACGCACCCACAAACCACACTACACGACTGCCACGGGATGACCTCACTGACGACACCCCACCTCTCCTACGCTTCGGCACAGTCTGCCCAATGCCCTGACACGCACCTGCCATGCAAATCCTCCCAAATACCTACTCTCACTTAAAAGCTGCCGCCAGGGCCAGATGGACATGTCCTCAAGAGCAGGGCATGACAAGGGAGCGTTGCGGGAAGGAAAACACACCCCACCTCATTGCTTGCCAGCCTCTGGCACGCAAGGGCTGCTTCCTGCAAAACGCTCTCGTGCGCAAAGGCTGTCCCGCCCCTCGGGCACTCGGGGACCAGCATAAAAGCCGGCCCGGCACCTCTCTCCCTCACGCACTTCTCCTCACGCCTTCTCCTCCGCCGTCAACAAGGTGAGCCTCAACACGCTTGCCGTGCTACTCCTCCTGACCCACCTGGCCCCCGCAACTTCCAGCACGCTCTGCCCCCAGCCTCAACAGCCCTCACGCCTCCCCACCGCCACGCTCCACACACACCCGCACCAGGCCTCCCTGGACTCCCTGCCCGTCCTGCAACACCGCCCCTCGCACCCCCACGCCCCTCCGCTTCCTCAACGCCCTCTCTTCCAGGGCCCCTCCGCACCACACACATGGCCTGCTACGACCTCTGCCGCCCCTGCGGACCCACCCCGCTGGCTAACAGCTGCAACGAGCCCTGCGTCAGGCAGTGCGAGGACTCCCGCGTCGTCATCCAGCCTTCCACCGTCGTGGTCACCCTGCCAGGACCCATCCTCAGCTCCTTCCCCCAGAGCACCGCCGTCGGATCCTCCTCATCCGCTGCCGTGGGCACCGTCCTCAGCTCCCAGGGAGTGCCCGTCTCCTCCGGCGGCTTCGGCTACGGCTACGGCTTCGGAGGCCTGGGCTGCTTCGGCGGCGCAAGAGGCTGCTACCCCTGCTAAGGGCCCTCGCCACCACGCCTCACACCAACCGCACACGCCCGGCAACCCGCGGCACGGCATGGATTGACCACGCACTTCCAGGCCCTGCCTGGCACCTGGAGCGGGCATCCACGGCTCCTCCTCTCAAGGCACAAAGCAAGCAGGGAAGGGGCCAGCCCGGAAACATGGCCCATCAACCTCCTCCGCTTCTCCCACTTCCTTCTTTCCAGCGCCCCTTCTGCTCTCTCCAGTACTCTCTGCTCCAACCACCTCCTCACAAGCCCAAGACCAACAGGGACCCACGGTGGGACACTCCCAACAGAGGAAGCAAGACCTCGGTGCTCCGCAAAAAGCTACTGCGCACAAGGCACCTTGCCTCATGCTCGCCCTACTTGCACCTCACACCGCCTCCCTTCCACTGGCCGCTCCTGCCTTTTCACTGCTGGTTTTCTCCCAATAAAGTTCTCCTGCATCCCAGCCTCGCACGCCTCCTCTTCCTTTCTTCTCCCAAGCCTCTTCCAGCCTCACGCGCCACCAAGCCAGGGCTAAAGAGCCCATCGGGATAGCTGCAAAAGGGCCACAAGACCTCTCTTACCAAGTACCTCCCCAGCAACAACACCCACTGCCACCCAGGGGGCTTCCAGGCCCCGACACAACCCCTTCACTTGCCCAAACAAAGCCTTGCATACCTTACTGCACTTCGAAACAAGCCTCTGATGCAAGCTCCCCTGACAGCACACACCTCGCCAACTCTTTTCCTCAGCACCACTATCTCCCATCACAGCAAGCAGAATCACACCAAACAGAATCACCGACTGCGCAAGGAACCCCACAGATCAGCTACTTCAATCCAACCTGCTCAAGCAGGCCGTCCACGACCACGTCTCGTCACCTTTTCAATAGAGCCAGGGATGGACACTCCAACGCCTCTCTCGCAAACCACTGCCGCTCTTTGACCACCCTCACACTGAAAAAGGCTTGCCTTCTCTTCCAAGGAAATGCCACGTCTTTGCAGCTTTCCCCAGTCACACTTGCCCTGCCCGTGGGCACCCACGACAACACTCCGACTCCCCGTCCTCATTCCCTCCCATCCAGCATTTACGCACATTGATGACATCTCCCCGCGCGGCCTTGCCTCCTGGCTCAGAAACCTCCCACCCCTCTCAGCTTCTCCTCCTACGAAGGATGCTCCAGTCCCTTCAGCCTCTTGCTGGCCCTGCGCTCGACCCGCTCCGCTAAGGCCACGTCCTTCTTCCACTGCCGAGCCCTCAGCTGGACACACGACTCCACACGGGGCCTCAGCAGCGCCAAACAGAGACCGAGAGCACCTCCCCGACCTGCTGGCAACGCGCTGCCCAACACTGCCCTGGACGCTCTTGCCCTCTTTTGACCCAAGGCTGCATTGCTGCCTCATACTCAGCTTGTTCTCCACCAGCACTCAGCAAAGCCGTGCTCAGCAAAGCTGCTTTCCACCCTCTCGGCCCCCACCACGGCCTCGGGCCCAGCGCTATTCCTCCCCGCATGCACGACTTTGCATTTCCCCTCCTGAACTTCAGCACATTCCTCTCTGCCCCCATCTCCAGCCTCTCCACATCCCTCTCAATGGTGCCACATCCAGCCCCTGCCTCAGACACTCCTCCACATTCTGCAGCACCTCACAACTTGCTCAGGGGCACTTCGTCCCACTGCCCACGTCAGTGATGACCGTGTTCAACCCTGCGGGCCCGAGATCAGAGTCCTGGCCTACACCGCTTGAGACTTGCCTCCATCTCGACTTTGGGACACCGATCACAAGCCTCTCGGCCCAGACCTTCAGCCACTTTGCGCTCCACCTCACTCTCCGCTTACGCAACCCATACTTCCTCGCCTTCTCTACGACCACGCGAGGGAGAAAGCCTCAAAGGCGCTACTACAAGGTCGAGCTAAACACCAGCCACGGCTCTCTCCTCGTCCACAAAGCGAGTCACTTCAACGCAGAAGACACGGAGCTCGCTCAAGCAACGTTTCCCCTTCCTAAATCCACACTCACAATTCCCCAGCACCTTCTTCTCCTTCCTGGCCTTCGCAGTGCTTTCCAGGACCATTTCCTCCATCGCCTTCCGCGCAAACGACGTCAGCCTAGGCAGCCTCTCATTTACCACATCGTCCTTCCTCATCTTCCTTAACATAGGACCTCAAAGGGCTCTCTTCTAGCCAGCAGAAACTGCGCCCAGGCACCGTGACCATTCCAAGACAACCAACGCCGGCCTCCCAAGCACATCGGCCAGCTCCCTCGACACTCCTGCCTGCAACCCCTCAGGCCCCGGGGACTTACGTACGCCCAGTCGCACAGCACTCCTGCCCACCTCCCTTCATCGTCTTCACCAGCGAGCGCTGCTCGCCTGACAAGCACCCTGCAAACGCTCACCCTGCCTCAACTGCACCAGGCCTCGCCATTCATCAACCCTTCCGCATGCATCCACCACCACCAGGGCCTCCGCTCTGCACCTGCCTGCTGCACGCTCGCCTCCAACTCCCCTTGGCAATCTCCTAATTCTCTTTCAGCCCCTCAGACGCTGCGCACAGAAATGGCCTCACCCCTCACCACTCACCCCAGCTGAACACCACAAAGGCCCTGGCTCACCACCACCTCCCCTGCCTGACGCTCACACTCCCCTCTGCCTCCCGCCACACTCACGGGCTCTCCAGAAACTCCCCTGCCCTTGCACCGTGCCCCATATACAATCACACAGTCATTTGGGTCGCAAAACACCCTCAACATTATCGAGTCCAACCGTGAACCCAACACTACCAAGCCCACCACTAAACCACCGGTAACGTCTCCCTCAGCCGCCTTCTCCTGCAAACTAAACGCCCCACTTCCTTCAAACGCTCCTCACAACTCTTGCTCTCTACATCCTTCCACAGCTTCCTTGCTCTTCTTTGCATGCGTCACGCCACAGCCCAAGCACTGCGTCACGCCACAGCCCAGCAGGCAAACGTGCTGGCCCCACCTAAGGCCAGCGCTACCCAGGGGCCAACACAACACGCTGGGGAGCGGGGCAGGGCTCCCCACATCACAGGCCACGCCACCTCTCAACCAGGGCTGCCGGGACAACGGCCTGCTCTCCCAAGCACCCCTCCTCTGCCTGCTTGCACTGACACCCCCAGGGACAGCACCAAGGGGGCACAAGCCCAAACAGGCACCCTCCCTTCTCCCAGCTACAACCTCACAAGCCACAGAGGCACCAACACACACACAGAGCACACCCAATGGGAAAGGCCAGGCCTAAAGACAGCCGTCGTGACCTGGAAGCAAGGCGGAGACGCACCAAGCGGATGCAAGGGGCAGCCCTTCACGCCCGGCACACCTCCAAAGCCCACACCACCCTTCCAGGCTTACGACGAAACGGGGCCCCTCTGCACAACGCACCCACAAACCACACTACACGACTGCCACGGGATGACCTCACTGACGACACCCCACCTCTCCTACGCTTCGGCACAGTCTGCCCAATGCCCTGACACGCACCTGCCATGCAAATCCTCCCAAATACCTACTCTCACTTAAAAGCTGCCGCCAGGGCCAGATGGACATGTCCTCAAGAGCAGGGCATGACAAGGGAGCGTTGCGGGAAGGAAAACACACCCCACCTCATTGCTTGCCAGCCTCTGGCACGCAAGGGCTGCTTCCTGCAAAACGCTCTCGTGCGCAAAGGCTGTCCCGCCCTCGGGCACTCGGGGACCAGCATAAAAGCCGGCCCGGCACCTCTCTCCCTCACGCACTTCTCCTCACGCCTTCTCCTCCGCCGTCAACAAGGTGAGCCTCAACACCCTTCCCCTACTCCTCCTGCCCCACACCTGGCCCGTCTCTTCCAGCACGCTCTGCCCCCAGCCTCAACAGCCCTCACGCCTCCCCACCGCCACGCTCCACACACACCCGCACCAGGCCTCCCTGGACTCCCTCCCCTCCTGCAACACCGCCCCTCGCACCCCCACGCCCTCCGCTTCCTCAACGCCCTCTCTTCCAGGGCCCCTCCGCACCACACACATGGCCTGCTACGACCTCTGCCGCCCCTGCGGACCCACCCCGCTGGCTAACAGCTGCAACGAGCCCTGCGTCAGGCAGTGCGAGGACTCCCGCGTCGTCATCCAGCCTTCCACCGTCGTGGTCACCCTGCCAGGACCCATCCTCAGCTCCTTCCCACAGAACACCACCGTCGGATCCTCCTCATCCGCTGCCGTGGGCACCGTCCTCAGCTCCCAGGGAGTGCCCGTCTCCTCCGGTGCCTTCGGCTACGGCTTCGGAGGCCTGGGCTGCTTCAGCGGCGCAAGAGGCTGCTACCCCTGCTAAGGGCCCTCGCCACCACGCCTCACACCAACCGCACACGCCCGGCAACCCGCGGCACGGCATGGATTGACCACGCACTTCCAGGCCCTGCCTGGCACCTGGAGCGGGCATCCACGGCTCCTCCTCTCAAGGCACAAAGCAAGCAGGGAAGGGGCCAGCCCGGAAACATGGCCCATCAACCTCCTCCGCTTCTCCCACTTCCTTCTTTCCAGCGCCCCTTCTGCTCTCTCCAGTACTCTCTGCTCCAACCACCTCCTCACAAGCCCAAGACCAACAGGGACCCACGGTGGGACACTCCCAACAGAGGAAGCAAGACCTCGGTGCTCCGCAAAAAGCTACTGCGCACAAGGCACCTTGCCTCATGCTCGCCCTACTTGCACCTCACACCGCCTCCCTTCCACTGGCCGCTCCTGCCTTTTCACTGCTGGTTTTCTCCCAATAAAGTTCTCCTGCATCCCAGCCTCGCACGCCTCCTCTTCCTTTCTTCTCCCAAGCCTCTTCCAGCCTCACGCGCCACCAAGCCAGGGCTAAAGAGCCCATCGGGATAGCTGCAAAAGGGCCACAAGACCTCTCTTACCAAGTACCTCCCCAGCAACAACACCCACTGCCACCCAGGGGCTTGCAGGGCCCGACACAACCCCTTCACTTGCCCAAACAAAGCGTTGCATACCTTACTGCACTTCGAAACAAGCCTCTGATGCAAGCTCCCCTGACAGCACACACCTCGCCAACTCTTTTCCTCAGCACCACTATCTCCCATCACAGCAAGCAGAATCACACCAAACAGAATCACCGACTGCGCAAGGAACCCCCACAGATCAGCTACTTCAATCCAACCTGCTCAAGCAGGCCGTCCACGACCACGTCTCGTCACCTTTTCAATAGAGCCAGGGATGGACACTCCAACGCCTCTCTCGCAAACCACTGCCGCTCTTTGACCACCCTCACACTGAAAAAGGCTTGCCTTCTCTTCCAAGGAAATGCCACGTCTTTGCAGCTTTCCCCAGTCACACTTGCCCTGCCCGTGGGCACCCACGACAACACTCCGACTCCCCGTCCTCATTCCCTCCCATCCAGCATTTACGCACATTGATGACATCTCCCCGCGCGGCCTTGCCTCCTGGCTCAGAAACCTCCCACCCCTCTCAGCTTCTCCTCCTACGAAGGATGCTCCAGTCCCTTCAGCCTCTTGCTGGCCCTGCGCTCGACCCGCTCCGCTAAGGCCACGTCCTTCTTCCACTGCCGAGCCCTCAGCTGGACACACGACTCCACACGGGGCCTCAGCAGCGCCAAACAGAGACCGAGAGCACCTCCCCGACCTGCTGGCAACGCGCTGCCCAACACTGCCCTGGACGCTCTTGCCCTCTTTTGACCCAAGGCTGCATTGCTGCCTCATACTCAGCTTGTTCTCCACCAGCACTCAGCAAAGCCGTGCTCAGCAAAGCTGCTTTCCACCCTCTCGGCCCCCACCACGGCCTCGGGCCCAGCGCTATTCCTCCCCGCATGCACGACTTTGCATTTCCCTCCTGAACTTCAGCACATTCCTCTCTGCCCCCATCTCCAGCCTCTCCACATCCCTCTCAATGGTGCCACATCCAGCCCCTGCCTCAGACACTCCTCCACATTCTGCAGCACCTCACAACTTGCTCAGGGGGCACTTCGTCCCACTGCCCACGTCAGTGATGACCGTGTTCAACCCTGCGGGCCCGAGATCAGAGTCCTGGCCTACACCGCTTGAGACTTGCCTCCATCTCGACTTTGGGACACCGATCACAAGCCTCTCGGCCCAGACCTTCAGCCACTTTGCGCTCCACCTCACTCTCCGCTTACGCAACCCATACTTCCTCGCCTTCTCTACGACCACGCGAGGGGAGAAAGCCTCAAAGGCGCTACTACAAGGTCGAGCTAAACACCAGCCACGGCTCTCTCCTCGTCCACAAAGCGAGTCACTTCAACGCAGAAGACACGGAGCTCGACAAGCAACGTTTCCCCTTCCTAAATCCACACTCACAATTCCCCAGCACCTTCTTCTCCTTCCTGGCCTTCGCAGTGCTTTCCAGGACCATTTCCTCCATCGCCTTCCCCGCAAACGACGTCAGCCTAGGCAGCCTCTCATTTACCACATCGTCCTTCCTCATCTTCCTTAACATAGGACCTCAAAGGGCTCTCTTCTAGCCAGCAGAAACTGCGCCCAGGCACCGTGACCATTCCAAGACAACCAACGCCGGCCTCCCAAGCACATCGGCCAGCTCCCTCGACACTCCTGCCTGCAACCCCTCAGGCCCCGGGGACTTACGTACGCCCAGTCGCACAGCACTCCTGCCCACCTCCCTTCATCGTCTTCACCAGCGAGCGCTGCTCGCCTGACAAGCACCCTGCAAACGCTCACCCTGCCTCAACTGCACCAGGCCTCGCCATTCATCAACCCTTCCGCATGCATCCACCACCACCAGGGCCTCCGCTCTGCACCTGCCTGCTGCACGCTCGCCTCCAACTCCCCTTGGCAATCTCCTAATTCTCTTTCAGCCCCTCAGACGCTGCGCACAGAAATGGCCTCACCCCTCACCACTCACCCCAGCTGAACACCACAAAGGCCCTGGCTCACCACCACCTCCCCTGCCTGACGCTCACACTCCCCTCTGCCTCCCGCCACACTCACGGGCTCTCCAGAAACTCCCCTGCCCTTGCACCGTGCCCCATATACAATCACACAGTCATTTGGGTCGCAAAACACCCTCAACATTATCGAGTCCAACCGTGAACCCAACACTACCAAGCCCACCACTAAACCACCGGTAACGTCTCCCTCAGCCGCCTTCTCCTGCAAACTAAACGCCCCACTTCCTTCAAACGCTCCTCACAACTCTTGCTCTCTACATCCTTCCACAGCTTCCTTGCTCTTCTTTGCATGCGTCACGCCACAGCCCAAGCACTGCGTCACGCCACAGCCCAGCAGGCAAACGTGCTGGCCCCACCTAAGGCCAGCGCTACCCAGGGGCCAACACAACACGCTGGGGAGCGGGGCAGGGCTCCCCACATCACAGGCCACGCCACCTCTCAACCAGGGCTGCCGGGACAACGGCCTGCTCTCCCAAGCACCCCTCCTCTGCCTGCTTGCACTGACACCCCAGGGACAGCACCAAGGGGGCACAAGCCCAAACAGGCACCCTCCCTTCTCCCAGCTACAACCTCACAAGCCACAGAGGCACCAACACACACACAGAGCACACCCAATGGGAAAGGCCAGGCCTAAAGACAGCCGTCGTGACCTGGAAGCAAGGCGGAGACGCACCAAGCGGATGCAAGGGGCAGCCCTTCACGCCCGGCACACCTCCAAAGCCCACACCACCCTTCCAGGCTTACGACGAAACGGGGCCCCTCTGCACAACGCACCCACAAACCACACTACACGACTGCCACGGGATGACCTCACTGACGACACCCCACCTCTCCTACGCTTCGGCACAGTCTGCCCAATGCCCTGACACGCACCTGCCATGCAAATCCTCCCAAATACCTACTCTCACTTAAAAGCTGCCGCCAGGGCCAGATGGACATGTCCTCAAGAGCAGGGCATGACAAGGGAGCGTTGCGGGAAGGAAAACACACCCCACCTCATTGCTTGCCAGCCTCTGGCACGCAAGGGCTGCTTCCTGCAAAACGCTCTCGTGCGCAAAGGCTGTCCCGCCCTCGGGCACTCGGGGACCAGCATAAAGCCGGCCCGGCACCTCTCTCCCTCACGCACTTCTCCTCACGCCTTCTCCTCCGCCGTCAACAAGGTGAGCCTCAACACCCTTCCCTCCTACTCCTCCTGACCCACCTGGCCCCCGCAACTTCCAGCACGCTCTGCCCCCAGCCTCAACAGCCCTCACGCCTCCCCACCGCCACGCTCCACACACACCCGCACCAGGCCTCCGCTGGACTCCCTCCCCCTCCTGCAACACCGCCCCTCGCACCCCCACGCCCCTCCGCTTCCTCAACGCCCTCTCTTCCAGGGCCCCTCCGCACCACACACATGGCCTGCTACGACCTCTGCCGCCCCTGCGGACCCACCCCGCTGGCTAACAGCTGCAACGAGCCCTGCGTCAGGCAGTGCGAGGACTCCCGCGTCGTCATCCAGCCTTCCACCGTCGTGGTCACCCTGCCAGGACCCATCCTCAGCTCCTTCCCACAGAACACCACCGTCGGATCCTCCTCATCCGCTGCCGTGGGCACCGTCCTCAGCTCCCAGGGAGTGCCCGTCTCCTCCGGTGCCTTCGGCTACGGCTTCGGAGGCCTGGGCTGCTTCAGCGGCGCAAGAGGCTGCTACCCCTGCTAAGGGCCCTCGCCACCACGCCTCACACCAACCGCACACGCCCGGCAACCCGCGGCACGGCATGGATTGACCACGCACTTCCAGGCCCTGCCTGGCACCTGGAGCGGGCATCCACGGCTCCTCCTCTCAAGGCACAAAGCAAGCAGGGAAGGGGCCAGCCCGGAAACATGGCCCATCAACCTCCTCCGCTTCTCCCACTTCCTTCTTTCCAGCGCCCCTTCTGCTCTCTCCAGTACTCTCTGCTCCAACCACCTCCTCACAAGCCCAAGACCAACAGGGACCCACGGTGGGACACTCCCAACAGAGGAAGCAAGACCTCGGTGCTCCGCAGAAAGCTACTGCGCACAAGGCACCTTGCCTCTTGCTCGCCCTACTTGCACCTCACACCGCCTCCCTTCCACTGGCCGCTCCTGCCTTTTCACTGCTGGTTTTCTCCCAATAAAGTTCTCCTGCATCCCAGCCTCGCACGCCTCCTCTTCCTTTCTTCTCCCAAGCCTCTTCCAGCCTCACGCGCCACCAAGCCAGGGCTAAAGAGCCCATCGGGATAGCTGCAAAAGGGCCACAAGACCTCTCTTACCAAGTACCTCCCCAGCAACAACACCCACTGCCACCCAGGGGCTTCCAGGCCCCGACACAACCCCTTCACTTGCCCAAACAAAGCCTTGCATACCTTACTGCACTTCGAAACAAGCCTCTGATGCAAGCTCCCCTGACAGCACACACCTCGCCAACTCTTTTCCTCAGCACCACTATCTCCCATCACAGCAAGCAGAATCACACCAAACAGAATCACCGACTGCGCAAGGAACCCCCACAGATCAGCTACTTCAATCCAACCTGCTCAAGCAGGCCGTCCACGACCACGTCTCGTCACCTTTTCAATAGAGCCAGGGATGGACACTCCAACGCCTCTCTCGCAAACCACTGCCGCTCTTTGACCACCCTCACACTGAAAAAGGCTTGCCTTCTCTTCCAAGGAAATGCCACGTCTTTGCAGCTTTCCCCAGTCACACTTGCCCTGCCCGTGGGCACCCACGACAACACTCCGACTCCCCGTCCTCATTCCCTCCCATCCAGCATTTACGCACATTGATGACATCTCCCCGCGCGGCCTTGCCTCCTGGCTCAGAAACCTCCCACCCCTCTCAGCTTCTCCTCCTACGAAGGATGCTCCAGTCCCTTCAGCCTCTTGCTGGCCCTGCGCTCGACCCGCTCCGCTAAGGCCACGTCCTTCTTCCACTGCCGAGCCCTCAGCTGGACACACGACTCCACACGGGGCCTCAGCAGCGCCAAACAGAGACCGAGAGCACCTCCCCCGACCTGCTGGCAACGCGCTGCCCAACACTGCCCTGGACGCTCTTGCCCTCTTTTGACCCAAGGCTGCATTGCTGCCTCATACTCAGCTTGTTCTCCACCAGCACTCAGCAAAGCCGTGCTCAGCAAAGCTGCTTTCCACCCTCTCGGCCCCCACCACGGCCTCGGGCCCAGCGCTATTCCTCCCCGCATGCACGACTTTGCATTTCCCCCTCCTGAACTTCAGCACATTCCTCTCTGCCCCCATCTCCAGCCTCTCCACATCCCTCTCAATGGTGCCACATCCAGCCCCTGCCTCAGACACTCCTCCACATTCTGCAGCACCTCACAACTTGCTCAGGGGGCACTTCGTCCCACTGCCCACGTCAGTGATGACCGTGTTCAACCCTGCGGGCCCGAGATCAGAGTCCTGGCCTACACCGCTTGAGACTTGCCTCCATCTCGACTTTGGGACACCGATCACAAGCCTCTCGGCCCAGACCTTCAGCCACTTTGCGCTCCACCTCACTCTCCGCTTACGCAACCCATACTTCCTCGCCTTCTCTACGACCACGCGAGGAGAAAGCCTCAAAGGCGCTACTACAAGGTCGAGCTAAACACCAGCCACGGCTCTCTCCTCGTCCACAAAGCGAGTCACTTCAACGCAGAAGACACGGAGCTCGCTCAAGCAACGTTTCCCTTCCTAAATCCACACTCACAATTCCCCAGCACCTTCTTCTCCTTCCTGGCCTTCGCAGTGCTTTCCAGGACCATTTCCTCCATCGCCTTCCCCGCAAACGACGTCAGCCTAGGCAGCCTCTCATTTACCACATCGTCCTTCCTCATCTTCCTTAACATAGGACCTCAAAGGGCTCTCTTCTAGCCAGCAGAAACTGCGCCCAGGCACCGTGACCATTCCAAGACAACCAACGCCGGCCTCCCAAGCACATCGGCCAGCTCCCTCGACACTCCTGCCTGCAACCCCTCAGGCCCCCGGGGACTTACGTACGCCCAGTCGCACAGCACTCCTGCCCACCTCCCTTCATCGTCTTCACCAGCGAGCGCTGCTCGCCTGACAAGCACCCTGCAAACGCTCACCCTGCCTCAACTGCACCAGGCCTCGCCATTCATCAACCCTTCCGCATGCATCCACCACCACCAGGGCCTCCGCTCTGCACCTGCCTGCTGCACGCTCGCCTCCAACTCCCCTTGGCAATCTCCTAATTCTCTTTCAGCCCCTCAGACGCTGCGCACAGAAATGGCCTCACCCCTCACCACTCACCCCAGCTGAACACCACAAAGGCCCTGGCTCACCACCACCTCCCCTGCCTGACGCTCACACTCCCCTCTGCCTCCCGCCACACTCACGGGCTCTCCAGAAACTCCCCTGCCCTTGCACCGTGCCCCATATACAATCACACAGTCATTTGGGTCGCAAAACACCCTCAACATTATCGAGTCCAACCGTGAACCCAACACTACCAAGCCCACCACTAAACCACCGGTAACGTCTCCCTCAGCCGCCTTCTCCTGCAAACTAAACGCCCCACTTCCTTCAAACGCTCCTCACAACTCTTGCTCTCTACATCCTTCCACAGCTTCCTTGCTCTTCTTTGCATGCGTCACGCCACAGCCCAAGCACTGCGTCACGCCACAGCCCAGCAGGCAAACGTGCTGGCCCCACCTAAGGCCAGCGCTACCCAGGGGCCAACACAACACGCTGGGGAGCGGGGCAGGGCTCCCCACATCACAGGCCACGCCACCTCTCAACCAGGGCTGCCGGGACAACGGCCTGCTCTCCCAAGCACCCCTCCTCTGCCTGCTTGCACTGACACCCCCAGGGACAGCACCAAGGGGGCACAAGCCCAAACAGGCACCCTCCCTTCTCCCAGCTACAACCTCACAAGCCACAGAGGCACCAACACACACACAGAGCACACCCAATGGGAAAGGCCAGGCCTAAAGACAGCCGTCGTGACCTGGAAGCAAGGCGGAGACGCACCAAGCGGATGCAAGGCAGCCCTTCACGCCCGGCACACCTCCAAAGCCCACACCACCCTTCCAGGCTTACGACGAAACGGGGCCCCTCTGCACAACGCACCCACAAACCACACTACACGACTGCCACGGGATGACCTCACTGACGACACCCCACCTCTCCTACGCTTCGGCACAGTCTGCCCAATGCCCTGACACGCACCTGCCATGCAAATCCTCCCAAATACCTACTCTCACTTAAAAGCTGCCGCCAGGGCCAGATGGACATGTCCTCAAGAGCAGGGCATGACAAGGGAGCGTTGCGGGAAGGAAAACACACCCCACCTCATTGCTTGCCAGCCTCTGGCACGCAAGGGCTGCTTCCTGCAAAACGCTCTCGTGCGCAAAGGCTGTCCCGCCCCTCGGGCACTCGGGGACCAGCATAAAGCCGGCCCGGCACCTCTCTCCCTCATGCACTTCTCCTCACGCCTTCTCCTCCGCCGTCAACAAGGTGAGCCTCAACACCCTTCCCCTACTCCTCCTGACCCACCTGGCCCCCGCAACTTCCAGCACGCTCTGCCCCCAGCCTCAACAGCCCTCACGCCTCCCCACCGCCACGCTCCACACACACCCGCACCAGGCCTCCCTGGACTCCCTCCCCTCCTGCAACACCGCCCCTCGCACCCCCACGCCCCTCCGCTTCCTCAACGCCCTCTCTTCCAGGGCCCCTCCGCACCACACACATGGCCTGCTACGACCTCTGCCGCCCTGCGGACCCACCCCGCTGGCTAACAGCTGCAACGAGCCCTGCGTCAGGCAGTGCGAGGACTCCCGCGTCGTCATCCAGCCTTCCACCGTCGTGGTCACCCTGCCAGGACCCATCCTCAGCTCCTTCCCACAGAACACCACCGTCGGATCCTCCTCATCCGCTGCCGTGGGCACCGTCCTCAGCTCCCAGGGAGTGCCCGTCTCCTCCGGTGCCTTCGGCTACGGCTTCGGAGGCCTGGGCTGCTTCAGCGGCGCAAGAGGCTGCTACCCCTGCTAAGGGCCCTCGCCACCACGCCTCACACCAACCGCACACGCCCGGCAACCCGCGGCACGGCATGGATTGACCACGCACTTCCAGGCCCTGCCTGGCACCTGGAGCGGGCATCCACGGCTCCTCCTCTCAAGGCACAAAGCAAGCAGGGAAGGGGGCCAGCCCGGAAACATGGCCCATCAACCTCCTCCGCTTCTCCCACTTCCTTCTTTCCAGCGCCCCTTCTGCTCTCTCCAGTACTCTCTGCTCCAACCACCTCCTCACAAGCCCAAGACCAACAGGGACCCACGGTGGGACACTCCCAACAGAGGAAGCAAGACCTCGGTGCTCCGCAAAAAGCTACTGCGCACAAGGCACCTTGCCTCATGCTCGCCCTACTTGCACCTCACACCGCCTCCCTTCCACTGGCCGCTCCTGCCTTTTCACTGCTGGTTTTCTCCCAATAAAGTTCTCCTGCATCCCAGCCTCGCACGCCTCCTCTTCCTTTCTTCTCCCAAGCCTCTTCCAGCCTCACGCGCCACCAAGCCAGGGCTAAAGAGCCCATCGGGATAGCTGCAAAAGGGCCACAAGACCTCTCTTACCAAGTACCTCCCCAGCAACAACACCCACTGCCACCCAGGGGGCTTCCAGGCCCCGACACAACCCCTTCACTTGCCCAAACAAAGCCTTGCATACCTTACTGCACTTCGAAACAAGCCTCTGATGCAAGCTCCCCTGACAGCACACACCTCGCCAACTCTTTTCCTCAGCACCACTATCTCCCATCACAGCAAGCAGAATCACACCAAACAGAATCACCGACTGCGCAAGGAACCCCCACAGATCAGCTACTTCAATCCAACCTGCTCAAGCAGGCCGTCCACGACCACGTCTCGTCACCTTTTCAATAGAGCCAGGGATGGACACTCCAACGCCTCTCTCGCAAACCACTGCCGCTCTTTGACCACCCTCACACTGAAAAAGGCTTGCCTTCTCTTCCAAGGAAATGCCACGTCTTTGCAGCTTTCCCCAGTCACACTTGCCCTGCCCGTGGGCACCCACGACAACACTCCGACTCCCCGTCCTCATTCCCTCCCATCCAGCATTTACGCACATTGATGACATCTCCCCGCGCGGCCTTGCCTCCTGGCTCAGAAACCTCCCACCCCTCTCAGCTTCTCCTCCTACGAAGGATGCTCCAGTCCCTTCAGCCTCTTGCTGGCCCTGCGCTCGACCCGCTCCGCTAAGGCCACGTCCTTCTTCCACTGCCGAGCCCTCAGCTGGACACACGACTCCACACGGGGCCTCAGCAGCGCCAAACAGAGACCGAGAGCACCTCCCCCGACCTGCTGGCAACGCGCTGCCCAACACTGCCCTGGACGCTCTTGCCCTCTTTGACCCAAGGCTGCATTGCTGCCTCATACTCAGCTTGTTCTCCACCAGCACTCAGCAAAGCCGTGCTCAGCAAAGCTGCTTTCCACCCTCTCGGCCCCCACCACGGCCTCGGGCCCAGCGCTATTCCTCCCCGCATGCACGACTTTGCATTTCCCCCTCCTGAACTTCAGCACATTCCTCTCTGCCCCCATCTCCAGCCTCTCCACATCCCTCTCAATGGTGCCACATCCAGCCCCTGCCTCAGACACTCCTCCACATTCTGCAGCACCTCACAACTTGCTCAGGGGGCACTTCGTCCCACTGCCCACGTCAGTGATGACCGTGTTCAACCCTGCGGGCCCGAGATCAGAGTCCTGGCCTACACCGCTTGAGACTTGCCTCCATCTCGACTTTGGGACACCGATCACAAGCCTCTCGGCCCAGACCTTCAGCCACTTTGCGCTCCACCTCACTCTCCGCTTACGCAACCCATACTTCCTCGCCTTCTCTACGACCACGCGAGGGAGAAAGCCTCAAAGGCGCTACTACAAGGTCGAGCTAAACACCAGCCACGGCTCTCTCCTCGTCCACAAAGCGAGTCACTTCAACGCAGAAGACACGGAGCTCGCTCAAGCAACGTTTCCCCTTCCTAAATCCACACTCACAATTCCCCAGCACCTTCTTCTCCTTCCTGGCCTTCGCAGTGCTTTCCAGGACCATTTCCTCCATCGCCTTCCCCGCAAACGACGTCAGCCTAGGCAGCCTCTCATTTACCACATCGTCCTTCCTCATCTTCCTTAACATAGGACCTCAAAGGGCTCTCTTCTAGCCAGCAGAAACTGCGCCCAGGCACCGTGACCATTCCAAGACAACCAACGCCGGCCTCCCAAGCACATCGGCCAGCTCCCTCGACACTCCTGCCTGCAACCCCTCAGGCCCCGGGGACTTACGTACGCCCAGTCGCACAGCACTCCTGCCCACCTCCCTTCATCGTCTTCACCAGCGAGCGCTGCTCGCCTGACAAGCACCCTGCAAACGCTCACCCTGCCTCAACTGCACCAGGCCTCGCCATTCATCAACCCTTCCGCATGCATCCACCACCACCAGGGCCTCCGCTCTGCACCTGCCTGCTGCACGCTCGCCTCCAACTCCCCTTGGCAATCTCCTAATTCTCTTTCAGCCCCTCAGACGCTGCGCACAGAAATGGCCTCACCCCTCACCACTCACCCCAGCTGAACACCACAAAGGCCCTGGCTCACCACCACCTCCCCTGCCTGACGCTCACACTGCCCCTCTGCCTCCCGCCACACTCACGGGCTCTCCAGAAACTCCCCTGCCCTTGCACCGTGCCCCATATACAATCACACAGTCATTTGGGTCGCAAAACACCCTCAACATTATCGAGTCCAACCGTGAACCCAACACTACCAAGCCCACCACTAAACCACCGGTAACGTCTCCCTCAGCCGCCTTCTCCTGCAAACTAAACGCCCCCACTTCCTTCAAACGCTCCTCACAACTCTTGCTCTCTACATCCTTCCACAGCTTCCTTGCTCTTCTTTGCATGCGTCACGCCACAGCCCAAGCACTGCGTCACGCCACAGCCCAGCAGGCAAACGTGCTGGCCCCACCTAAGGCCAGCGCTACCCAGGGGCCAACACAACACGCTGGGGAGCGGGGCAGGGCTCCCCACATCACAGGCCACGCCACCTCTCAACCAGGGCTGCCGGGACAACGGCCTGCTCTCCCAAGCACCCCTCCTCTGCCTGCTTGCACTGACACCCCCAGGGACAGCACCAAGGGGGCACAAGCCCAAACAGGCACCCTCCCTTCTCCCAGCTACAACCTCACAAGCCACAGAGGCACCAACACACACACAGAGCACACCCAATGGGAAAGGCCAGGCCTAAAGACAGCCGTCGTGACCTGGAAGCAAGGCGGAGACGCACCAAGCGGATGCAAGGGGCAGCCCTTCACGCCCGGCACACCTCCAAAGCCCACACCACCCTTCCAGGCTTACGACGAAACGGGGCCCCTCTGCACAACGCACCCACAAACCACACTACACGACTGCCACGGGATGACCTCACTGACGACACCCCACCTCTCCTACGCTTCGGCACAGTCTGCCCAATGCCCTGACACGCACCTGCCATGCAAATCCTCCCAAATACCTACTCTCACTTAAAAGCTGCCGCCAGGGCCAGATGGACATGTCCTCAAGAGCAGGGCATGACAAGGGAGCGTTGCGGGAAGGAAAACACACCCCACCTCATTGCTTGCCAGCCTCTGGCACGCAAGGGCTGCTTCCTGCAAAACGCTCTCGTGCGCAAAGGCTGTCCCGCCCTCGGGCACTCGGGGACCAGCATAAAAGCCGGCCCGGCACCTCTCTCCCTCACGCACTTCTCCTCACGCCTTCTCCTCCGCCGTCAACAAGGTGAGCCTCAACACCCTTCCCTCCTACTCCTCCTGACCCACCTGGCCCCCGCAACTTCCAGCACGCTCTGCCCCCAGCCTCAACAGCCCTCACGCCTCCCCACCGCCACGCTCCACACACACCCGCACCAGGCCTCCCTGGACTCCCTCCCTCCTGCAACACCGCCCCTCGCACCCCCACGCCCCTCCGCTTCCTCAACGCCCTCTCTTCCAGGGCCCCTCCGCACCACACACATGGCCTGCTACGACCTCTGCCGCCCCTGCGGACCCACCCCGCTGGCTAACAGCTGCAACGAGCCCTGCGTCAGGCAGTGCGAGGACTCCCGCGTCGTCATCCAGCCTTCCACCGTCGTGGTCACCCTGCCAGGACCCATCCTCAGCTCCTTCCCACAGAACACCACCGTCGGATCCTCCTCATCCGCTGCCGTGGGCACCGTCCTCAGCTCCCAGGGAGTGCCCGTCTCCTCCGGTGCCTTCGGCTACGGCTTCGGAGGCCTGGGCTGCTTCAGCGGCGCAAGAGGCTGCTACCCCTGCTAAGGGCCCTCGCCACCACGCCTCACACCAACCGCACACGCCCGGCAACCCGCGGCACGGCATGGATTGACCACGCACTTCCAGGCCCTGCCTGGCACCTGGAGCGGGCATCCACGGCTCCTCCTCTCAAGGCACAAAGCAAGCAGGGAAGGGGGCCAGCCCGGAAACATGGCCCATCAACCTCCTCCGCTTCTCCCACTTCCTTCTTTCCAGCGCCCCTTCTGCTCTCTCCAGTACTCTCTGCTCCAACCACCTCCTCACAAGCCCAAGACCAACAGGGACCCACGGTGGGACACTCCCAACAGAGGAAGCAAGACCTCGGTGCTCCGCAGAAAGCTACTGCGCACAAGGCACCTTGCCTCTTGCTCGCCCTACTTGCACCTCACACCGCCTCCCTTCCACTGGCCGCTCCTGCCTTTTCACTGCTGGTTTTCTCCCAATAAAGTTCTCCTGCATCCCAGCCTCGCACGCCTCCTCTTCCTTTCTTCTCCCAAGCCTCTTCCAGCCTCACGCGCCACCAAGCCAGGGCTAAAGAGCCCATCGGGATAGCTGCAAAAGGGCCACAAGACCTCTCTTACCAAGTACCTCCCCAGCAACAACACCCACTGCCACCCAGGGGGCTTCCAGGCCCCGACACAACCCCTTCACTTGCCCAAACAAAGCCTTGCATACCTTACTGCACTTCGAAACAAGCCTCTGATGCAAGCTCCCCTGACAGCACACACCTCGCCAACTCTTTTCCTCAGCACCACTATCTCCCATCACAGCAAGCAGAATCACACCAAACAGAATCACCGACTGCGCAAGGAACCCCCACAGATCAGCTACTTCAATCCAACCTGCTCAAGCAGGCCGTCCACGACCACGTCTCGTCACCTTTTCAATAGAGCCAGGGATGGACACTCCAACGCCTCTCTCGCAAACCACTGCCGCTCTTTGACCACCCTCACACTGAAAAAGGCTTGCCTTCTCTTCCAAGGAAATGCCACGTCTTTGCAGCTTTCCCCAGTCACACTTGCCCTGCCCGTGGGCACCCACGACAACACTCCGACTCCCCGTCCTCATTCCCTCCCATCCAGCATTTACGCACATTGATGACATCTCCCCGCGCGGCCTTGCCTCCTGGCTCAGAAACCTCCCACCCCTCTCAGCTTCTCCTCCTACGAAGGATGCTCCAGTCCCTTCAGCCTCTTGCTGGCCCTGCGCTCGACCCGCTCCGCTAAGGCCACGTCCTTCTTCCACTGCCGAGCCCTCAGCTGGACACACGACTCCACACGGGGCCTCAGCAGCGCCAAACAGAGACCGAGAGCACCTCCCCGACCTGCTGGCAACGCGCTGCCCAACACTGCCCTGGACGCTCTTGCCCTCTTTTGACCCAAGGCTGCATTGCTGCCTCATACTCAGCTTGTTCTCCACCAGCACTCAGCAAAGCCGTGCTCAGCAAAGCTGCTTTCCACCCTCTCGGCCCCCACCACGGCCTCGGGCCCAGCGCTATTCCTCCCCGCATGCACGACTTTGCATTTCCCCTCCTGAACTTCAGCACATTCCTCTCTGCCCCCATCTCCAGCCTCTCCACATCCCTCTCAATGGTGCCACATCCAGCCCCTGCCTCAGACACTCCTCCACATTCTGCAGCACCTCACAACTTGCTCAGGGGGCACTTCGTCCCACTGCCCACGTCAGTGATGACCGTGTTCAACCCTGCGGGCCCGAGATCAGAGTCCTGGCCTACACCGCTTGAGACTTGCCTCCATCTCGACTTTGGGACACCGATCACAAGCCTCTCGGCCCAGACCTTCAGCCACTTTGCGCTCCACCTCACTCTCCGCTTACGCAACCCATACTTCCTCGCCTTCTCTACGACCACGCGAGGGGAGAAAGCCTCAAAGGCGCTACTACAAGGTCGAGCTAAACACCAGCCACGGCTCTCTCCTCGTCCACAAAGCGAGTCACTTCAACGCAGAAGACACGGAGCTCGACAAGCAACGTTTCCCCTTCCTAAATCCACACTCACAATTCCCCAGCACCTTCTTCTCCTTCCTGGCCTTCGCAGTGCTTTCCAGGACCATTTCCTCCATCGCCTTCCCCGCAAACGACGTCAGCCTAGGCAGCCTCTCATTTACCACATCGTCCTTCCTCATCTTCCTTAACATAGGACCTCAAAGGGCTCTCTTCTAGCCAGCAGAAACTGCGCCCAGGCACCGTGACCATTCCAAGACAACCAACGCCGGCCTCCCAAGCACATCGGCCAGCTCCCTCGACACTCCTGCCTGCAACCCCTCAGGCCCCGGGGACTTACGTACGCCCAGTCGCACAGCACTCCTGCCCACCTCCCTTCATCGTCTTCACCAGCGAGCGCTGCTCGCCTGACAAGCACCCTGCAAACGCTCACCCTGCCTCAACTGCACCAGGCCTCGCCATTCATCAACCCTTCCGCATGCATCCACCACCACCAGGGCCTCCGCTCTGCACCTGCCTGCTGCACGCTCGCCTCCAACTCCCCTTGGCAATCTCCTAATTCTCTTTCAGCCCCTCAGACGCTGCGCACAGAAATGGCCTCACCCCTCACCACTCACCCCAGCTGAACACCACAAAGGCCCTGGCTCACCACCACCTCCCCTGCCTGACGCTCACACTCCCTCTCTGCCTGCCGCCACACTCACGGGCTCTCCAGAAACTCCCCTGCCCTTGCACCGTGCCCCATATACAATCACACAGTCATTTGGGTCGCAAAACACCCTCAACATTATCGAGTCCAACCGTGAACCCAACACTACCAAGCCCACCACTAAACCACCGGTAACGTCTCCCTCAGCCGCCTTCTCCTGCAAACTAAACGCCCCACTTCCTTCAAACGCTCCTCACAACTCTTGCTCTCTACATCCTTCCACAGCTTCCTTGCTCTTCTTTGCATGCGTCACGCCACAGCCCAAGCACTGCGTCACGCCACAGCCCAGCAGGCAAACGTGCTGGCCCCACCTAAGGCCAGCGCTACCCAGGGGCCAACACAACACGCTGGGGAGCGGGGCAGGGCTCCCCACATCACAGGCCACGCCACCTCTCAACCAGGGCTGCCGGGACAACGGCCTGCTCTCCCAAGCACCCCTCCTCTGCCTGCTTGCACTGACACCCCCAGGGACAGCACCAAGGGGGCACAAGCCCAAACAGGCACCCTCCCTTCTCCCAGCTACAACCTCACAAGCCACAGAGGCACCAACACACACACAGAGCACACCCAATGGGAAAGGCCAGGCCTAAAGACAGCCGTCGTGACCTGGAAGCAAGGCGGAGACGCACCAAGCGGATGCAAGGGGCAGCCCTTCACGCCCGGCACACCTCCAAAGCCCACACCACCCTTCCAGGCTTACGACGAAACGGGGCCCCTCTGCACAACGCACCCACAAACCACACTACACGACTGCCACGGGATGACCTCACTGACGACACCCCACCTCTCCTACGCTTCGGCACAGTCTGCCCAATGCCCTGACACGCACCTGCCATGCAAATCCTCCCAAATACCTACTCTCACTTAAAAGCTGCCGCCAGGGCCAGATGGACATGTCCTCAAGAGCAGGGCATGACAAGGGAGCGTTGCGGGAAGGAAAACACACCCCACCTCATTGCTTGCCAGCCTCTGGCACGCAAGGGCTGCTTCCTGCAAAACGCTCTCGTGCGCAAAGGCTGTCCCGCCCCTCGGGCACTCGGGGACCAGCATAAAAGCCGGCCCGGCACCTCTCTCCCTCACGCACTTCTCCTCACGCCTTCTCCTCCGCCGTCAACAAGGTGAGCCTCAACACCCTTCCCCTACTCCTCCTGCCCCACCTGGCCCCGCAACTTCCAGCACGCTCTGCCCCAGCCTCAGCAGCCCTCACGCCTCCCCCCCCCCACGCTCCACACACACCCCCACCAGGCCTCCCTGGACTCCCTCCCCTCCTGCAACACCGCCCCTCGCACCCCCACGCCCCTCCGCTTCCTCAACGCCCTCTCTTCCAGGGCCCCTCCGCACCACACACATGGCCTGCTACGACCTCTGCCGCCCCTGCGGACCCACCCCGCTGGCTAACAGCTGCAACGAGCCCTGCGTCAGGCAGTGCGAGGACTCCCGCGTCGTCATCCAGCCTTCCACCGTCGTGGTCACCCTGCCAGGACCCATCCTCAGCTCCTTCCCACAGAACACCACCGTCGGATCCTCCTCATCCGCTGCCGTGGGCACCGTCCTCAGCTCCCAGGGAGTGCCCGTCTCCTCCGGTGCCTTCGGCTACGGCTTCGGAGGCCTGGGCTGCTTCAGCGGCGCAAGAGGCTGCTACCCCTGCTAAGGGCCCTCGCCACCACGCCTCACACCAACCGCACACGCCCGGCAACCCGCGGCACGGCATGGATTGACCACGCACTTCCAGGCCCTGCCTGGCACCTGGAGCGGGCATCCACGGCTCCTCCTCTCAAGGCACAAAGCAAGCAGGGAAGGGGCCAGCCCGGAAACATGGCCCATCAACCTCCTCCGCTTCTCCCACTTCCTTCTTTCCAGCGCCCCTTCTGCTCTCTCCAGTACTCTCTGCTCCAACCACCTCCTCACAAGCCCAAGACCAACAGGGACCCACGGTGGGACACTCCCAACAGAGGAAGCAAGACCTCGGTGCTCCGCAGAAAGCTACTGCGCACAAGGCACCTTGCCTCTTGCTCGCCCTACTTGCACCTCACACCGCCTCCCTTCCACTGGCCGCTCCTGCCTTTTCACTGCTGGTTTTCTCCCAATAAAGTTCTCCTGCATCCCAGCCTCGCACGCCTCCTCTTCCTTTCTTCTCCCAAGCCTCTTCCAGCCTCACGCGCCACCAAGCCAGGGCTAAAGAGCCCATCGGGATAGCTGCAAAAGGGCCACAAGACCTCTCTTACCAAGTACCTCCCCAGCAACAACACCCACTGCCACCCAGGGGCTTCCAGGCCCCGACACAACCCCTTCACTTGCCCAAACAAAGCCTTGCATACCTTACTGCACTTCGAAACAAGCCTCTGATGCAAGCTCCCCTGACAGCACACACCTCGCCAACTCTTTTCCTCAGCACCACTATCTCCCATCACAGCAAGCAGAATCACACCAAACAGAATCACCGACTGCGCAAGGAACCCCCACAGATCAGCTACTTCAATCCAACCTGCTCAAGCAGGCCGTCCACGACCACGTCTCGTCACCTTTTCAATAGAGCCAGGGATGGACACTCCAACGCCTCTCTCGCAAACCACTGCCGCTCTTTGACCACCCTCACACTGAAAAAGGCTTGCCTTCTCTTCCAAGGAAATGCCACGTCTTTGCAGCTTTCCCCAGTCACACTTGCCCTGCCCGTGGGCACCCACGACAACACTCCGACTCCCCGTCCTCATTCCCTCCCATCCAGCATTTACGCACATTGATGACATCTCCCCGCGCGGCCTTGCCTCCTGGCTCAGAAACCTCCCACCCCTCTCAGCTTCTCCTCCTACGAAGGATGCTCCAGTCCCTTCAGCCTCTTGCTGGCCCTGCGCTCGACCCGCTCCGCTAAGGCCACGTCCTTCTTCCACTGCCGAGCCCTCAGCTGGACACACGACTCCACACGGGGCCTCAGCAGCGCCAAACAGAGACCGAGAGCACCTCCCCGACCTGCTGGCAACGCGCTGCCCAACACTGCCCTGGACGCTCTTGCCCTCTTTTGACCCAAGGCTGCATTGCTGCCTCATACTCAGCTTGTTCTCCACCAGCACTCAGCAAAGCCGTGCTCAGCAAAGCTGCTTTCCACCCTCTCGGCCCCCACCACGGCCTCGGGCCCAGCGCTATTCCTCCCCGCATGCACGACTTTGCATTTCCCCTCCTGAACTTCAGCACATTCCTCTCTGCCCCCATCTCCAGCCTCTCCACATCCCTCTCAATGGTGCCACATCCAGCCCCTGCCTCAGACACTCCTCCACATTCTGCAGCACCTCACAACTTGCTCAGGGGGCACTTCGTCCCACTGCCCACGTCAGTGATGACCGTGTTCAACCCTGCGGGCCCGAGATCAGAGTCCTGGCCTACACCGCTTGAGACTTGCCTCCATCTCGACTTTGGGACACCGATCACAAGCCTCTCGGCCCAGACCTTCAGCCACTTTGCGCTCCACCTCACTCTCCGCTTACGCAACCCATACTTCCTCGCCTTCTCTACGACCACGCGAGGGGAGAAAGCCTCAAAGGCGCTACTACAAGGTCGAGCTAAACACCAGCCACGGCTCTCTCCTCGTCCACAAAGCGAGTCACTTCAACGCAGAAGACACGGAGCTCGACAAGCAACGTTTCCCCTTCCTAAATCCACACTCACAATTCCCCAGCACCTTCTTCTCCTTCCTGGCCTTCGCAGTGCTTTCCAGGACCATTTCCTCCATCGCCTTCCCCGCAAACGACGTCAGCCTAGGCAGCCTCTCATTTACCACATCGTCCTTCCTCATCTTCCTTAACATAGGACCTCAAAGGGCTCTCTTCTAGCCAGCAGAAACTGCGCCCAGGCACCGTGACCATTCCAAGACAACCAACGCCGGCCTCCCAAGCACATCGGCCAGCTCCCTCGACACTCCTGCCTGCAACCCCTCAGGCCCCGGGGACTTACGTACGCCCAGTCGCACAGCACTCCTGCCCACCTCCCTTCATCGTCTTCACCAGCGAGCGCTGCTCGCCTGACAAGCACCCTGCAAACGCTCACCCTGCCTCAACTGCACCAGGCCTCGCCATTCATCAACCCTTCCGCATGCATCCACCACCACCAGGGCCTCCGCTCTGCACCTGCCTGCTGCACGCTCGCCTCCAACTCCCCTTGGCAATCTCCTAATTCTCTTTCAGCCCCTCAGACGCTGCGCACAGAAATGGCCTCACCCCTCACCACTCACCCCAGCTGAACACCACAAAGGCCCTGGCTCACCACCACCTCCCCTGCCTGACGCTCACACTCCCCTCTGCCTCCCGCCACACTCACGGGCTCTCCAGAAACTCCCCTGCCCTTGCACCGTGCCCCATATACAATCACACAGTCATTTGGGTCGCAAAACACCCTCAACATTATCGAGTCCAACCGTGAACCCAACACTACCAAGCCCACCACTAAACCACCGGTAACGTCTCCCTCAGCCGCCTTCTCCTGCAAACTAAACGCCCCACTTCCTTCAAACGCTCCTCACAACTCTTGCTCTCTACATCCTTCCACAGCTTCCTTGCTCTTCTTTGCATGCGTCACGCCACAGCCCAAGCACTGCGTCACGCCACAGCCCAGCAGGCAAACGTGCTGGCCCCACCTAAGGCCAGCGCTACCCAGGGGCCAACACAACACGCTGGGGAGCGGGGCAGGGCTCCCCACATCACAGGCCACGCCACCTCTCAACCAGGGCTGCCGGGACAACGGCCTGCTCTCCCAAGCACCCCTCCTCTGCCTGCTTGCACTGACACCCCCAGGGACAGCACCAAGGGGGCACAAGCCCAAACAGGCACCCTCCCTTCTCCCAGCTACAACCTCACAAGCCACAGAGGCACCAACACACACACAGAGCACACCCAATGGGAAAGGCCAGGCCTAAAGACAGCCGTCGTGACCTGGAAGCAAGGCGGAGACGCACCAAGCGGATGCAAGGGGCAGCCCTTCACGCCCGGCACACCTCCAAAGCCCACACCACCCTTCCAGGCTTACGACGAAACGGGGCCCCTCTGCACAACGCACCCACAAACCACACTACACGACTGCCACGGGATGACCTCACTGACGACACCCCACCTCTCCTACGCTTCGGCACAGTCTGCCCAATGCCCTGACACGCACCTGCCATGCAAATCCTCCCAAATACCTACTCTCACTTAAAAGCTGCCGCCAGGGCCAGATGGACATGTCCTCAAGAGCAGGGCATGACAAGGGAGCGTTGCGGGAAGGAAAACACACCCCACCTCATTGCTTGCCAGCCTCTGGCACGCAAGGGCTGCTTCCTGCAAAACGCTCTCGTGCGCAAAGGCTGTCCCGCCCCTCGGGCACTCGGGGACCAGCATAAAAGCCGGCCCGGCACCTCTCTCCCTCACGCACTTCTCCTCACGCCTTCTCCTCCGCCGTCAACAAGGTGAGCCTCAACACCCTTCCCTCCTACTCCTCCTGACCCACCTGGCCCCCGCAACTTCCAGCACGCTCTGCCCCCAGCCTCAACAGCCCTCACGCCTCCCCACCGCCACGCTCCACACACACCCGCACCAGGCCTCCCTGGACTCCCTCCCCTCCTGCAACACCGCCCCTCGCACCCCCACGCCCCTCCGCTTCCTCAACGCCCTCTCTTCCAGGGCCCCTCCGCACCACACACATGGCCTGCTACGACCTCTGCCGCCCCTGCGGACCCACCCCGCTGGCTAACAGCTGCAACGAGCCCTGCGTCAGGCAGTGCGAGGACTCCCGCGTCGTCATCCAGCCTTCCACCGTCGTGGTCACCCTGCCAGGACCCATCCTCAGCTCCTTCCCACAGAACACCACCGTCGGATCCTCCTCATCCGCTGCCGTGGGCACCGTCCTCAGCTCCCAGGGAGTGCCCGTCTCCTCCGGTGCCTTCGGCTACGGCTTCGGAGGCCTGGGCTGCTTCAGCGGCGCAAGAGGCTGCTACCCCTGCTAAGGGCCCTCGCCACCACGCCTCACACCAACCGCACACGCCCGGCAACCCGCGGCACGGCATGGATTGACCACGCACTTCCAGGCCCTGCCTGGCACCTGGAGCGGGCATCCACGGCTCCTCCTCTCAAGGCACAAAGCAAGCAGGGAAGGGGCCAGCCCGGAAACATGGCCCATCAACCTCCTCCGCTTCTCCCACTTCCTTCTTTCCAGCGCCCCTTCTGCTCTCTCCAGTACTCTCTGCTCCAACCACCTCCTCACAAGCCCAAGACCAACAGGGACCCACGGTGGGACACTCCCAACAGAGGAAGCAAGACCTCGGTGCTCCGCAGAAAGCTACTGCGCACAAGGCACCTTGCCTCTTGCTCGCCCTACTTGCACCTCACACCGCCTCCCTTCCACTGGCCGCTCCTGCCTTTTCACTGCTGGTTTTCTCCCAATAAAGTTCTCCTGCATCCCAGCCTCGCACGCCTCCTCTTCCTTTCTTCTCCCAAGCCTCTTCCAGCCTCACGCGCCACCAAGCCAGGGCTAAAGAGCCCATCGGGATAGCTGCAAAAGGGCCACAAGACCTCTCTTACCAAGTACCTCCCCAGCAACAACACCCACTGCCACCCAGGGGGCTTCCAGGCCCCGACACAACCCCTTCACTTGCCCAAACAAAGCCTTGCATACCTTACTGCACTTCGAAACAAGCCTCTGATGCAAGCTCCCCCTGACAGCACACACCTCGCCAACTCTTTTCCTCAGCACCACTATCTCCCATCACAGCAAGCAGAATCACACCAAACAGAATCACCGACTGCGCAAGGAACCCCCACAGATCAGCTACTTCAATCCAACCTGCTCAAGCAGGCCGTCCACGACCACGTCTCGTCACCTTTTCAATAGAGCCAGGGATGGACACTCCAACGCCTCTCTCGCAAACCACTGCCGCTCTTTGACCACCCTCACACTGAAAAAGGCTTGCCTTCTCTTCCAAGGAAATGCCACGTCTTTGCAGCTTTCCCCAGTCACACTTGCCCTGCCCGTGGGCACCCACGACAACACTCCGACTCCCCCGTCCTCATTCCCTCCCATCCAGCATTTACGCACATTGATGACATCTCCCCGCGCGGCCTTGCCTCCTGGCTCAGAAACCTCCCACCCCTCTCAGCTTCTCCTCCTACGAAGGATGCTCCAGTCCCTTCAGCCTCTTGCTGGCCCTGCGCTCGACCCGCTCCGCTAAGGCCACGTCCTTCTTCCACTGCCGAGCCCTCAGCTGGACACACGACTCCACACGGGGCCTCAGCAGCGCCAAACAGAGACCGAGAGCACCTCCCCGACCTGCTGGCAACGCGCTGCCCAACACTGCCCTGGACGCTCTTGCCCTCTTTTGACCCAAGGCTGCATTGCTGCCTCATACTCAGCTTGTTCTCCACCAGCACTCAGCAAAGCCGTGCTCAGCAAAGCTGCTTTCCACCCTCTCGGCCCCCACCACGGCCTCGGGCCCAGCGCTATTCCTCCCCGCATGCACGACTTTGCATTTCCCCCTCCTGAACTTCAGCACATTCCTCTCTGCCCCCATCTCCAGCCTCTCCACATCCCTCTCAATGGTGCCACATCCAGCCCCTGCCTCAGACACTCCTCCACATTCTGCAGCACCTCACAACTTGCTCAGGGGGCACTTCGTCCCACTGCCCACGTCAGTGATGACCGTGTTCAACCCTGCGGGCCCGAGATCAGAGTCCTGGCCTACACCGCTTGAGACTTGCCTCCATCTCGACTTTGGGACACCGATCACAAGCCTCTCGGCCCAGACCTTCAGCCACTTTGCGCTCCACCTCACTCTCCGCTTACGCAACCCATACTTCCTCGCCTTCTCTACGACCACGCGAGGGGAGAAAGCCTCAAAGGCGCTACTACAAGGTCGAGCTAAACACCAGCCACGGCTCTCTCCTCGTCCACAAAGCGAGTCACTTCAACGCAGAAGACACGGAGCTCGCTCAAGCAACGTTTCCCCTTCCTAAATCCACACTCACAATTCCCCAGCACCTTCTTCTCCTTCCTGGCCTTCGCAGTGCTTTCCAGGACCATTTCCTCCATCGCCTTCCCCGCAAACGACGTCAGCCTAGGCAGCCTCTCATTTACCACATCGTCCTTCCTCATCTTCCTTAACATAGGACCTCAAAGGGCTCTCTTCTAGCCAGCAGAAACTGCGCCCAGGCACCGTGACCATTCCAAGACAACCAACGCCGGCCTCCCAAGCACATCGGCCAGCTCCCTCGACACTCCTGCCTGCAACCCCTCAGGCCCCGGGGACTTACGTACGCCCAGTCGCACAGCACTCCTGCCCACCTCCCTTCATCGTCTTCACCAGCGAGCGCTGCTCGCCTGACAAGCACCCTGCAAACGCTCACCCTGCCTCAACTGCACCAGGCCTCGCCATTCATCAACCCTTCCGCATGCATCCACCACCACCAGGGCCTCCGCTCTGCACCTGCCTGCTGCACGCTCGCCTCCAACTCCCCTTGGCAATCTCCTAATTCTCTTTCAGCCCCTCAGACGCTGCGCACAGAAATGGCCTCACCCCTCACCACTCACCCCAGCTGAACACCACAAAGGCCCTGGCTCACCACCACCTCCCCTGCCTGACGCTCACACTCCCCCTCTGCCTCCCGCCACACTCACGGGCTCTCCAGAAACTCCCCTGCCCTTGCACCGTGCCCCATATACAATCACACAGTCATTTGGGTCGCAAAACACCCTCAACATTATCGAGTCCAACCGTGAACCCAACACTACCAAGCCCACCACTAAACCACCGGTAACGTCTCCCTCAGCCGCCTTCTCCTGCAAACTAAACGCCCCACTTCCTTCAAACGCTCCTCACAACTCTTGCTCTCTACATCCTTCCACAGCTTCCTTGCTCTTCTTTGCATGCGTCACGCCACAGCCCAAGCACTGCGTCACGCCACAGCCCAGCAGGCAAACGTGCTGGCCCCACCTAAGGCCAGCGCTACCCAGGGGCCAACACAACACGCTGGGGAGCGGGGCAGGGCTCCCCACATCACAGGCCACGCCACCTCTCAACCAGGGCTGCCGGGACAACGGCCTGCTCTCCCAAGCACCCCTCCTCTGCCTGCTTGCACTGACACCCCAGGGACAGCACCAAGGGGCACAAGCCCAAACAGGCACCCTCCCTTCTCCCAGCTACAACCTCACAAGCCACAGAGGCACCAACACACACACAGAGCACACCCAATGGGAAAGGCCAGGCCTAAAGACAGCCGTCGTGACCTGGAAGCAAGGCGGAGACGCACCAAGCGGATGCAAGGGGCAGCCCTTCACGCCCGGCACACCTCCAAAGCCCACACCACCCTTCCAGGCTTACGACGAAACGGGGCCCCTCTGCACAACGCACCCACAAACCACACTACACGACTGCCACGGGATGACCTCACTGACGACACCCCACCTCTCCTACGCTTCGGCACAGTCTGCCCAATGCCCTGACACGCACCTGCCATGCAAATCCTCCCAAATACCTACTCTCACTTAAAAGCTGCCGCCAGGGCCAGATGGACATGTCCTCAAGAGCAGGGCATGACAAGGGAGCGTTGCGGGAAGGAAAACACACCCCACCTCATTGCTTGCCAGCCTCTGGCACGCAAGGGCTGCTTCCTGCAAAACGCTCTCGTGCGCAAAGGCTGTCCCGCCCCTCGGGCACTCGGGGACCAGCATAAAAGCCGGCCCGGCACCTCTCTCCCTCACGCACTTCTCCTCACGCCTTCTCCTCCGCCGTCAACAAGGTGAGCCTCAACACCCTTCCCTCCTACTCCTCCTGACCCACCTGGCCCCCGCAACTTCCAGCACGCTCTGCCCCCAGCCTCAACAGCCCTCACGCCTCCCCACCGCCACGCTCCACACACACCCGCACCAGGCCTCCCTGGACTCCCTCCCCTCCTGCAACACCGCCCCTCGCACCCCCACGCCCCTCCGCTTCCTCAACGCCCTCTCTTCCAGGGCCCCTCCGCACCACACACATGGCCTGCTACGACCTCTGCCGCCCCTGCGGACCCACCCCGCTGGCTAACAGCTGCAACGAGCCCTGCGTCAGGCAGTGCGAGGACTCCCGCGTCGTCATCCAGCCTTCCACCGTCGTGGTCACCCTGCCAGGACCCATCCTCAGCTCCTTCCCACAGAACACCACCGTCGGATCCTCCTCATCCGCTGCCGTGGGCACCGTCCTCAGCTCCCAGGGAGTGCCCGTCTCCTCCGGTGCCTTCGGCTACGGCTTCGGAGGCCTGGGCTGCTTCAGCGGCGCAAGAGGCTGCTACCCCTGCTAAGGGCCCTCGCCACCACGCCTCACACCAACCGCACACGCCCGGCAACCCGCGGCACGGCATGGATTGACCACGCACTTCCAGGCCCTGCCTGGCACCTGGAGCGGGCATCCACGGCTCCTCCTCTCAAGGCACAAAGCAAGCAGGGAAGGGGCCAGCCCGGAAACATGGCCCATCAACCTCCTCCGCTTCTCCCACTTCCTTCTTTCCAGCGCCCCTTCTGCTCTCTCCAGTACTCTCTGCTCCAACCACCTCCTCACAAGCCCAAGACCAACAGGGACCCACGGTGGGACACTCCCAACAGAGGAAGCAAGACCTCGGTGCTCCGCAGAAAGCTACTGCGCACAAGGCACCTTGCCTCTTGCTCGCCCTACTTGCACCTCACACCGCCTCCCTTCCACTGGCCGCTCCTGCCTTTTCACTGCTGGTTTTCTCCCAATAAAGTTCTCCTGCATCCCAGCCTCGCACGCCTCCTCTTCCTTTCTTCTCCCAAGCCTCTTCCAGCCTCACGCGCCACCAAGCCAGGGCTAAAGAGCCCATCGGGATAGCTGCAAAAGGGCCACAAGACCTCTCTTACCAAGTACCTCCCCAGCAACAACACCCACTGCCACCCAGGGGCTTCCAGGCCCCGACACAACCCCTTCACTTGCCCAAACAAAGCCTTGCATACCTTACTGCACTTCGAAACAAGCCTCTGATGCAAGCTCCCCCTGACAGCACACACCTCGCCAACTCTTTTCCTCAGCACCACTATCTCCCATCACAGCAAGCAGAATCACACCAAACAGAATCACCGACTGCGCAAGGAACCCCCACAGATCAGCTACTTCAATCCAACCTGCTCAAGCAGGCCGTCCACGACCACGTCTCGTCACCTTTTCAATAGAGCCAGGGATGGACACTCCAACGCCTCTCTCGCAAACCACTGCCGCTCTTTGACCACCCTCACACTGAAAAAGGCTTGCCTTCTCTTCCAAGGAAATGCCACGTCTTTGCAGCTTTCCCCAGTCACACTTGCCCTGCCCGTGGGCACCCACGACAACACTCCGACTCCCCCGTCCTCATTCCCTCCCATCCAGCATTTACGCACATTGATGACATCTCCCCGCGCGGCCTTGCCTCCTGGCTCAGAAACCTCCCACCCCTCTCAGCTTCTCCTCCTACGAAGGATGCTCCAGTCCCTTCAGCCTCTTGCTGGCCCTGCGCTCGACCCGCTCCGCTAAGGCCACGTCCTTCTTCCACTGCCGAGCCCTCAGCTGGACACACGACTCCACACGGGGCCTCAGCAGCGCCAAACAGAGACCGAGAGCACCTCCCCCGACCTGCTGGCAACGCGCTGCCCAACACTGCCCTGGACGCTCTTGCCCTCTTTTGACCCAAGGCTGCATTGCTGCCTCATACTCAGCTTGTTCTCCACCAGCACTCAGCAAAGCCGTGCTCAGCAAAGCTGCTTTCCACCCTCTCGGCCCCCACCACGGCCTCGGGCCCAGCGCTATTCCTCCCCGCATGCACGACTTTGCATTTCCCCCTCCTGAACTTCAGCACATTCCTCTCTGCCCCCATCTCCAGCCTCTCCACATCCCTCTCAATGGTGCCACATCCAGCCCCTGCCTCAGACACTCCTCCACATTCTGCAGCACCTCACAACTTGCTCAGGGGGCACTTCGTCCCACTGCCCACGTCAGTGATGACCGTGTTCAACCCTGCGGGCCCGAGATCAGAGTCCTGGCCTACACCGCTTGAGACTTGCCTCCATCTCGACTTTGGGACACCGATCACAAGCCTCTCGGCCCAGACCTTCAGCCACTTTGCGCTCCACCTCACTCTCCGCTTACGCAACCCATACTTCCTCGCCTTCTCTACGACCACGCGAGGGAGAAAGCCTCAAAGGCGCTACTACAAGGTCGAGCTAAACACCAGCCACGGCTCTCTCCTCGTCCACAAAGCGAGTCACTTCAACGCAGAAGACACGGAGCTCGCTCAAGCAACGTTTCCCCTTCCTAAATCCACACTCACAATTCCCCAGCACCTTCTTCTCCTTCCTGGCCTTCGCAGTGCTTTCCAGGACCATTTCCTCCATCGCCTTCCCCGCAAACGACGTCAGCCTAGGCAGCCTCTCATTTACCACATCGTCCTTCCTCATCTTCCTTAACATAGGACCTCAAAGGGCTCTCTTCTAGCCAGCAGAAACTGCGCCCAGGCACCGTGACCATTCCAAGACAACCAACGCCGGCCTCCCAAGCACATCGGCCAGCTCCCTCGACACTCCTGCCTGCAACCCCTCAGGCCCCGGGACTTACGTACGCCCAGTCGCACAGCACTCCTGCCCACCTCCCTTCATCGTCTTCACCAGCGAGCGCTGCTCGCCTGACAAGCACCCTGCAAACGCTCACCCTGCCTCAACTGCACCAGGCCTCGCCATTCATCAACCCTTCCGCATGCATCCACCACCACCAGGGCCTCCGCTCTGCACCTGCCTGCTGCACGCTCGCCTCCAACTCCCCTTGGCAATCTCCTAATTCTCTTTCAGCCCCTCAGACGCTGCGCACAGAAATGGCCTCACCCCTCACCACTCACCCCAGCTGAACACCACAAAGGCCCTGGCTCACCACCACCTCCCCTGCCTGACGCTCACACTCCCCCTCTGCCTCCCGCCACACTCACGGGCTCTCCAGAAACTCCCCTGCCCTTGCACCGTGCCCCATATACAATCACACAGTCATTTGGGTCGCAAAACACCCTCAACATTATCGAGTCCAACCGTGAACCCAACACTACCAAGCCCACCACTAAACCACCGGTAACGTCTCCCTCAGCCGCCTTCTCCTGCAAACTAAACGCCCCACTTCCTTCAAACGCTCCTCACAACTCTTGCTCTCTACATCCTTCCACAGCTTCCTTGCTCTTCTTTGCATGCGTCACGCCACAGCCCAAGCACTGCGTCACGCCACAGCCCAGCAGGCAAACGTGCTGGCCCCACCTAAGGCCAGCGCTACCCAGGGGCCAACACAACACGCTGGGGAGCGGGGCAGGGCTCCCCACATCACAGGCCACGCCACCTCTCAACCAGGGCTGCCGGGACAACGGCCTGCTCTCCCAAGCACCCCTCCTCTGCCTGCTTGCACTGACACCCCCAGGGACAGCACCAAGGGGGCACAAGCCCAAACAGGCACCCTCCCTTCTCCCAGCTACAACCTCACAAGCCACAGAGGCACCAACACACACACAGAGCACACCCAATGGGAAAGGCCAGGCCTAAAGACAGCCGTCGTGACCTGGAAGCAAGGCGGAGACGCACCAAGCGGATGCAAGGGGCAGCCCTTCACGCCCGGCACACCTCCAAAGCCCACACCACCCTTCCAGGCTTACGACGAAACGGGGCCCCTCTGCACAACGCACCCACAAACCACACTACACGACTGCCACGGGATGACCTCACTGACGACACCCCACCTCTCCTACGCTTCGGCACAGTCTGCCCAATGCCCTGACACGCACCTGCCATGCAAATCCTCCCAAATACCTACTCTCACTTAAAAGCTGCCGCCAGGGCCAGATGGACATGTCCTCAAGAGCAGGGCATGACAAGGGAGCGTTGCGGGAAGGAAAACACACCCCACCTCATTGCTTGCCAGCCTCTGGCACGCAAGGGCTGCTTCCTGCAAAACGCTCTCGTGCGCAAAGGCTGTCCCGCCCCTCGGGCACTCGGGGACCAGCATAAAAGCCGGCCCGGCACCTCTCTCCCTCACGCACTTCTCCTCACGCCTTCTCCTCCGCCGTCAACAAGGTGAGCCTCAACACCCTTCCCCTCCTACTCCTCCTGACCCACCTGGCCCCCGCAACTTCCAGCACGCTCTGCCCCCAGCCTCAACAGCCCTCACGCCTCCCCACCGCCACGCTCCACACACACCCGCACCAGGCCTCCCTGGACTCCCTCCCCCTCCTGCAACACCGCCCCTCGCACCCCCACGCCCCTCCGCTTCCTCAACGCCCTCTCTTCCAGGGCCCCTCCGCACCACACACATGGCCTGCTACGACCTCTGCCGCCCCTGCGGACCCACCCCGCTGGCTAACAGCTGCAACGAGCCCTGCGTCAGGCAGTGCGAGGACTCCCGCGTCGTCATCCAGCCTTCCACCGTCGTGGTCACCCTGCCAGGACCCATCCTCAGCTCCTTCCCACAGAACACCACCGTCGGATCCTCCTCATCCGCTGCCGTGGGCACCGTCCTCAGCTCCCAGGGAGTGCCCGTCTCCTCCGGTGCCTTCGGCTACGGCTTCGGAGGCCTGGGCTGCTTCAGCGGCGCAAGAGGCTGCTACCCCTGCTAAGGGCCCTCGCCACCACGCCTCACACCAACCGCACACGCCCGGCAACCCGCGGCACGGCATGGATTGACCACGCACTTCCAGGCCCTGCCTGGCACCTGGAGCGGGCATCCACGGCTCCTCCTCTCAAGGCACAAAGCAAGCAGGGAAGGGGGCCAGCCCGGAAACATGGCCCATCAACCTCCTCCGCTTCTCCCACTTCCTTCTTTCCAGCGCCCCTTCTGCTCTCTCCAGTACTCTCTGCTCCAACCACCTCCTCACAAGCCCAAGACCAACAGGGACCCACGGTGGGACACTCCCAACAGAGGAAGCAAGACCTCGGTGCTCCGCAAAAAGCTACTGCGCACAAGGCACCTTGCCTCATGCTCGCCCTACTTGCACCTCACACCGCCTCCCTTCCACTGGCCGCTCCTGCCTTTTCACTGCTGGTTTTCTCCCAATAAAGTTCTCCTGCATCCCAGCCTCGCACGCCTCCTCTTCCTTTCTTCTCCCAAGCCTCTTCCAGCCTCACGCGCCACCAAGCCAGGGCTAAAGAGCCCATCGGGATAGCTGCAAAAGGGCCACAAGACCTCTCTTACCAAGTACCTCCCCAGCAACAACACCCACTGCCACCCAGGGGCTTCCAGGCCCCGACACAACCCCTTCACTTGCCCAAACAAAGCCTTGCATACCTTACTGCACTTCGAAACAAGCCTCTGATGCAAGCTCCCCTGACAGCACACACCTCGCCAACTCTTTTCCTCAGCACCACTATCTCCCATCACAGCAAGCAGAATCACACCAAACAGAATCACCGACTGCGCAAGGAACCCCCACAGATCAGCTACTTCAATCCAACCTGCTCAAGCAGGCCGTCCACGACCACGTCTCGTCACCTTTTCAATAGAGCCAGGGATGGACACTCCAACGCCTCTCTCGCAAACCACTGCCGCTCTTTGACCACCCTCACACTGAAAAAGGCTTGCCTTCTCTTCCAAGGAAATGCCACGTCTTTGCAGCTTTCCCCAGTCACACTTGCCCTGCCCGTGGGCACCCACGACAACACTCCGACTCCCCCGTCCTCATTCCCTCCCATCCAGCATTTACGCACATTGATGACATCTCCCCGCGCGGCCTTGCCTCCTGGCTCAGAAACCTCCCACCCCTCTCAGCTTCTCCTCCTACGAAGGATGCTCCAGTCCCTTCAGCCTCTTGCTGGCCCTGCGCTCGACCCGCTCCGCTAAGGCCACGTCCTTCTTCCACTGCCGAGCCCTCAGCTGGACACACGACTCCACACGGGGCCTCAGCAGCGCCAAACAGAGACCGAGAGCACCTCCCCCGACCTGCTGGCAACGCGCTGCCCAACACTGCCCTGGACGCTCTTGCCCTCTTTTGACCCAAGGCTGCATTGCTGCCTCATACTCAGCTTGTTCTCCACCAGCACTCAGCAAAGCCGTGCTCAGCAAAGCTGCTTTCCACCCTCTCGGCCCCCACCACGGCCTCGGGCCCAGCGCTATTCCTCCCCGCATGCACGACTTTGCATTTCCCCTCCTGAACTTCAGCACATTCCTCTCTGCCCCCATCTCCAGCCTCTCCACATCCCTCTCAATGGTGCCACATCCAGCCCCTGCCTCAGACACTCCTCCACATTCTGCAGCACCTCACAACTTGCTCAGGGGGCACTTCGTCCCACTGCCCACGTCAGTGATGACCGTGTTCAACCCTGCGGGCCCGAGATCAGAGTCCTGGCCTACACCGCTTGAGACTTGCCTCCATCTCGACTTTGGGACACCGATCACAAGCCTCTCGGCCCAGACCTTCAGCCACTTTGCGCTCCACCTCACTCTCCGCTTACGCAACCCATACTTCCTCGCCTTCTCTACGACCACGCGAGGGGAGAAAGCCTCAAAGGCGCTACTACAAGGTCGAGCTAAACACCAGCCACGGCTCTCTCCTCGTCCACAAAGCGAGTCACTTCAACGCAGAAGACACGGAGCTCGCTCAAGCAACGTTTCCCCTTCCTAAATCCACACTCACAATTCCCCAGCACCTTCTTCTCCTTCCTGGCCTTCGCAGTGCTTTCCAGGACCATTTCCTCCATCGCCTTCCCCGCAAACGACGTCAGCCTAGGCAGCCTCTCATTTACCACATCGTCCTTCCTCATCTTCCTTAACATAGGACCTCAAAGGGCTCTCTTCTAGCCAGCAGAAACTGCGCCCAGGCACCGTGACCATTCCAAGACAACCAACGCCGGCCTCCCAAGCACATCGGCCAGCTCCCTCGACACTCCTGCCTGCAACCCCTCAGGCCCCGGGGACTTACGTACGCCCAGTCGCACAGCACTCCTGCCCACCTCCCTTCATCGTCTTCACCAGCGAGCGCTGCTCGCCTGACAAGCACCCTGCAAACGCTCACCCTGCCTCAACTGCACCAGGCCTCGCCATTCATCAACCCTTCCGCATGCATCCACCACCACCAGGGCCTCCGCTCTGCACCTGCCTGCTGCACGCTCGCCTCCAACTCCCCTTGGCAATCTCCTAATTCTCTTTCAGCCCCTCAGACGCTGCGCACAGAAATGGCCTCACCCCTCACCACTCACCCCAGCTGAACACCACAAAGGCCCTGGCTCACCACCACCTCCCCTGCCTGACGCTCACACTCCCCCTCTGCCTCCCGCCACACTCACGGGCTCTCCAGAAACTCCCCTGCCCTTGCACCGTGCCCCATATACAATCACACAGTCATTTGGGTCGCAAAACACCCTCAACATTATCGAGTCCAACCGTGAACCCAACACTACCAAGCCCACCACTAAACCACCGGTAACGTCTCCCTCAGCCGCCTTCTCCTGCAAACTAAACGCCCCCACTTCCTTCAAACGCTCCTCACAACTCTTGCTCTCTACATCCTTCCACAGCTTCCTTGCTCTTCTTTGCATGCGTCACGCCACAGCCCAAGCACTGCGTCACGCCACAGCCCAGCAGGCAAACGTGCTGGCCCCACCTAAGGCCAGCGCTACCCAGGGGCCAACACAACACGCTGGGGAGCGGGGCAGGGCTCCCCACATCACAGGCCACGCCACCTCTCAACCAGGGCTGCCGGGACAACGGCCTGCTCTCCCAAGCACCCCTCCTCTGCCTGCTTGCACTGACACCCCCAGGGACAGCACCAAGGGGCACAAGCCCAAACAGGCACCCTCCCTTCTCCCAGCTACAACCTCACAAGCCACAGAGGCACCAACACACACACAGAGCACACCCAATGGGAAAGGCCAGGCCTAAAGACAGCCGTCGTGACCTGGAAGCAAGGCGGAGACGCACCAAGCGGATGCAAGGGGCAGCCCTTCACGCCCGGCACACCTCCAAAGCCCACACCACCCTTCCAGGCTTACGACGAAACGGGGCCCCTCTGCACAACGCACCCACAAACCACACTACACGACTGCCACGGGATGACCTCACTGACGACACCCCACCTCTCCTACGCTTCGGCACAGTCTGCCCAATGCCCTGACACGCACCTGCCATGCAAATCCTCCCAAATACCTACTCTCACTTAAAAGCTGCCGCCAGGGCCAGATGGACATGTCCTCAAGAGCAGGGCATGACAAGGGAGCGTTGCGGGAAGGAAAACACACCCCACCTCATTGCTTGCCAGCCTCTGGCACGCAAGGGCTGCTTCCTGCAAAACGCTCTCGTGCGCAAAGGCTGTCCCGCCCCTCGGGCACTCGGGGACCAGCATAAAAGCCGGCCCGGCACCTCTCTCCCTCACGCACTTCTCCTCACGCCTTCTCCTCCGCCGTCAACAAGGTGAGCCTCAACACCCTTCCCCTCCTACTCCTCCTGACCCACCTGGCCCCCGCAACTTCCAGCACGCTCTGCCCCCAGCCTCAACAGCCCTCACGCCTCCCCACCGCCACGCTCCACACACACCCGCACCAGGCCTCCCTGGACTCCCTCCCCCTCCTGCAACACCGCCCCTCGCACCCCCACGCCCCTCCGCTTCCTCAACGCCCTCTCTTCCAGGGCCCCTCCGCACCACACACATGGCCTGCTACGACCTCTGCCGCCCCTGCGGACCCACCCCGCTGGCTAACAGCTGCAACGAGCCCTGCGTCAGGCAGTGCGAGGACTCCCGCGTCGTCATCCAGCCTTCCACCGTCGTGGTCACCCTGCCAGGACCCATCCTCAGCTCCTTCCCACAGAACACCACCGTCGGATCCTCCTCATCCGCTGCCGTGGGCACCGTCCTCAGCTCCCAGGGAGTGCCCGTCTCCTCCGGTGCCTTCGGCTACGGCTTCGGAGGCCTGGGCTGCTTCAGCGGCGCAAGAGGCTGCTACCCCTGCTAAGGGCCCTCGCCACCACGCCTCACACCAACCGCACACGCCCGGCAACCCGCGGCACGGCATGGATTGACCACGCACTTCCAGGCCCTGCCTGGCACCTGGAGCGGGCATCCACGGCTCCTCCTCTCAAGGCACAAAGCAAGCAGGGAAGGGGGCCAGCCCGGAAACATGGCCCATCAACCTCCTCCGCTTCTCCCACTTCCTTCTTTCCAGCGCCCCTTCTGCTCTCTCCAGTACTCTCTGCTCCAACCACCTCCTCACAAGCCCAAGACCAACAGGGACCCACGGTGGGACACTCCCAACAGAGGAAGCAAGACCTCGGTGCTCCGCAAAAAGCTACTGCGCACAAGGCACCTTGCCTCATGCTCGCCCTACTTGCACCTCACACCGCCTCCCTTCCACTGGCCGCTCCTGCCTTTTCACTGCTGGTTTTCTCCCAATAAAGTTCTCCTGCATCCCAGCCTCGCACGCCTCCTCTTCCTTTCTTCTCCCAAGCCTCTTCCAGCCTCACGCGCCACCAAGCCAGGGCTAAAGAGCCCATCGGGATAGCTGCAAAAGGGCCACAAGACCTCTCTTACCAAGTACCTCCCCAGCAACAACACCCACTGCCACCCAGGGGCTTCCAGGCCCCGACACAACCCCTTCACTTGCCCAAACAAAGCCTTGCATACCTTACTGCACTTCGAAACAAGCCTCTGATGCAAGCTCCCCCTGACAGCACACACCTCGCCAACTCTTTTCCTCAGCACCACTATCTCCCATCACAGCAAGCAGAATCACACCAAACAGAATCACCGACTGCGCAAGGAACCCCCACAGATCAGCTACTTCAATCCAACCTGCTCAAGCAGGCCGTCCACGACCACGTCTCGTCACCTTTTCAATAGAGCCAGGGATGGACACTCCAACGCCTCTCTCGCAAACCACTGCCGCTCTTTGACCACCCTCACACTGAAAAAGGCTTGCCTTCTCTTCCAAGGAAATGCCACGTCTTTGCAGCTTTCCCCAGTCACACTTGCCCTGCCCGTGGGCACCCACGACAACACTCCGACTCCCCCGTCCTCATTCCCTCCCATCCAGCATTTACGCACATTGATGACATCTCCCCGCGCGGCCTTGCCTCCTGGCTCAGAAACCTCCCACCCCTCTCAGCTTCTCCTCCTACGAAGGATGCTCCAGTCCCTTCAGCCTCTTGCTGGCCCTGCGCTCGACCCGCTCCGCTAAGGCCACGTCCTTCTTCCACTGCCGAGCCCTCAGCTGGACACACGACTCCACACGGGGCCTCAGCAGCGCCAAACAGAGACCGAGAGCACCTCCCCCGACCTGCTGGCAACGCGCTGCCCAACACTGCCCTGGACGCTCTTGCCCTCTTTTGACCCAAGGCTGCATTGCTGCCTCATACTCAGCTTGTTCTCCACCAGCACTCAGCAAAGCCGTGCTCAGCAAAGCTGCTTTCCACCCTCTCGGCCCCCACCACGGCCTCGGGCCCAGCGCTATTCCTCCCCGCATGCACGACTTTGCATTTCCCCCTCCTGAACTTCAGCACATTCCTCTCTGCCCCCATCTCCAGCCTCTCCACATCCCTCTCAATGGTGCCACATCCAGCCCCTGCCTCAGACACTCCTCCACATTCTGCAGCACCTCACAACTTGCTCAGGGGGCACTTCGTCCCACTGCCCACGTCAGTGATGACCGTGTTCAACCCTGCGGGCCCGAGATCAGAGTCCTGGCCTACACCGCTTGAGACTTGCCTCCATCTCGACTTTGGGACACCGATCACAAGCCTCTCGGCCCAGACCTTCAGCCACTTTGCGCTCCACCTCACTCTCCGCTTACGCAACCCATACTTCCTCGCCTTCTCTACGACCACGCGAGGGGAGAAAGCCTCAAAGGCGCTACTACAAGGTCGAGCTAAACACCAGCCACGGCTCTCTCCTCGTCCACAAAGCGAGTCACTTCAACGCAGAAGACACGGAGCTCGCTCAAGCAACGTTTCCCCTTCCTAAATCCACACTCACAATTCCCCAGCACCTTCTTCTCCTTCCTGGCCTTCGCAGTGCTTTCCAGGACCATTTCCTCCATCGCCTTCCCCGCAAACGACGTCAGCCTAGGCAGCCTCTCATTTACCACATCGTCCTTCCTCATCTTCCTTAACATAGGACCTCAAAGGGCTCTCTTCTAGCCAGCAGAAACTGCGCCCAGGCACCGTGACCATTCCAAGACAACCAACGCCGGCCTCCCAAGCACATCGGCCAGCTCCCTCGACACTCCTGCCTGCAACCCCTCAGGCCCCGGGGACTTACGTACGCCCAGTCGCACAGCACTCCTGCCCACCTCCCTTCATCGTCTTCACCAGCGACGCCTCCTCGCCTGACAAGCACCCTGCAAACGCTCACCCTGCCTCAACTGCACCAGGCCTCGCCATTCATCAACCCTTCCGCATGCATCCACCACCACCAGGGCCTCCGCTCTGCACCTGCCTGCTGCACGCTCGCCTCCAACTCCCCTTGGCAATCTCCTAATTCTCTTTCAGCCCCTCAGACGCTGCGCACAGAAATGGCCTCACCCCTCACCACTCACCCCAGCTGAACACCACAAAGGCCCTGGCTCACCACCACCTCCCCTGCCTGACGCTCACACTCCCCCTCTGCCTCCCGCCACACTCACGGGCTCTCCAGAAACTCCCCTGCCCTTGCACCGTGCCCCATATACAATCACACAGTCATTTGGGTCGCAAAACACCCTCAACATTATCGAGTCCAACCGTGAACCCAACACTACCAAGCCCACCACTAAACCACCGGTAACGTCTCCCTCAGCCGCCTTCTCCTGCAAACTAAACGCCCCACTTCCTTCAAACGCTCCTCACAACTCTTGCTCTCTACATCCTTCCACAGCTTCCTTGCTCTTCTTTGCATGCGTCACGCCACAGCCCAAGCACTGCGTCACGCCACAGCCCAGCAGGCAAACGTGCTGGCCCCACCTAAGGCCAGCGCTACCCAGGGGCCAACACAACACGCTGGGGAGCGGGGCAGGGCTCCCCACATCACAGGCCACGCCACCTCTCAACCAGGGCTGCCGGGACAACGGCCTGCTCTCCCAAGCACCCCTCCTCTGCCTGCTTGCACTGACACCCCCAGGGACAGCACCAAGGGGCACAAGCCCAAACAGGCACCCTCCCTTCTCCCAGCTACAACCTCACAAGCCACAGAGGCACCAACACACACACAGAGCACACCCAATGGGAAAGGCCAGGCCTAAAGACAGCCGTCGTGACCTGGAAGCAAGGCGGAGACGCACCAAGCGGATGCAAGGGGCAGCCCTTCACGCCCGGCACACCTCCAAAGCCCACACCACCCTTCCAGGCTTACGACGAAACGGGGCCCCTCTGCACAACGCACCCACAAACCACACTACACGACTGCCACGGGATGACCTCACTGACGACACCCCACCTCTCCTACGCTTCGGCACAGTCTGCCCAATGCCCTGACACGCACCTGCCATGCAAATCCTCCCAAATACCTACTCTCACTTAAAAGCTGCCGCCAGGGCCAGATGGACATGTCCTCAAGAGCAGGGCATGACAAGGGAGCGTTGCGGGAAGGAAAACACACCCCACCTCATTGCTTGCCAGCCTCTGGCACGCAAGGGCTGCTTCCTGCAAAACGCTCTCGTGCGCAAAGGCTGTCCCGCCCCTCGGGCACTCGGGGACCAGCATAAAAGCCGGCCCGGCACCTCTCTCCCTCACGCACTTCTCCTCACGCCTTCTCCTCCGCCGTCAACAAGGTGAGCCTCAACACCCTTCCCCTCCTACTCCTCCTGACCCACCTGGCCCCCGCAACTTCCAGCACGCTCTGCCCCCAGCCTCAACAGCCCTCACGCCTCCCCACCGCCACGCTCCACACACACCCGCACCAGGCCTCCCCTGGACTCCCTCCCCCTCCTGCAACACCGCCCCTCGCACCCCCACGCCCCTCCGCTTCCTCAACGCCCTCTCTTCCAGGGCCCCTCCGCACCACACACATGGCCTGCTACGACCTCTGCCGCCCCTGCGGACCCACCCCGCTGGCTAACAGCTGCAACGAGCCCTGCGTCAGGCAGTGCGAGGACTCCCGCGTCGTCATCCAGCCTTCCACCGTCGTGGTCACCCTGCCAGGACCCATCCTCAGCTCCTTCCCACAGAACACCACCGTCGGATCCTCCTCATCCGCTGCCGTGGGCACCGTCCTCAGCTCCCAGGGAGTGCCCGTCTCCTCCGGTGCCTTCGGCTACGGCTACGGCTTCGGAGGCCTGGGCTGCTTCGGCGGCGCAAGAGGCTGCTACCCCTGCTAAGGGCCCTCGCCACCACGCCTCACACCAACCGCACACGCCCGGCAACCCGCGGCACGGCATGGATTGACCACGCACTTCCAGGCCCTGCCTGGCACCTGGAGCGGGCATCCACGGCTCCTCCTCTCAAGGCACAAAGCAAGCAGGGAAGGGGGCCAGCCCGGAAACATGGCCCATCAACCTCCTCCGCTTCTCCCACTTCCTTCTTTCCAGCGCCCCTTCTGCTCTCTCCAGTACTCTCTGCTCCAACCACCTCCTCACAAGCCCAAGACCAACAGGGACCCACGGTGGGACACTCCCAACAGAGGAAGCAAGACCTCGGTGCTCCGCAGAAAGCTACTGCGCACAAGGCACCTTGCCTCTTGCTCGCCCTACTTGCACCTCACACCGCCTCCCTTCCACTGGCCGCTCCTGCCTTTTCACTGCTGGTTTTCTCCCAATAAAGTTCTCCTGCATCCCAGCCTCGCACGCCTCCTCTTCCTTTCTTCTCCCAAGCCTCTTCCAGCCTCACGCGCCACCAAGCCAGGGCTAAAGAGCCCATCGGGATAGCTGCAAAAGGGCCACAAGACCTCTCTTACCAAGTACCTCCCCAGCAACAACACCCACTGCCACCCAGGGGCTTCCAGGCCCCGACACAACCCCTTCACTTGCCCAAACAAAGCCTTGCATACCTTACTGCACTTCGAAACAAGCCTCTGATGCAAGCTCCCCTGACAGCACACACCTCGCCAACTCTTTTCCTCAGCACCACTATCTCCCATCACAGCAAGCAGAATCACACCAAACAGAATCACCGACTGCGCAAGGAACCCCCACAGATCAGCTACTTCAATCCAACCTGCTCAAGCAGGCCGTCCACGACCACGTCTCGTCACCTTTTCAATAGAGCCAGGGATGGACACTCCAACGCCTCTCTCGCAAACCACTGCCGCTCTTTGACCACCCTCACACTGAAAAAGGCTTGCCTTCTCTTCCAAGGAAATGCCACGTCTTTGCAGCTTTCCCCAGTCACACTTGCCCTGCCCGTGGGCACCCACGACAACACTCCGACTCCCCCGTCCTCATTCCCTCCCATCCAGCATTTACGCACATTGATGACATCTCCCCGCGCGGCCTTGCCTCCTGGCTCAGAAACCTCCCACCCCTCTCAGCTTCTCCTCCTACGAAGGATGCTCCAGTCCCTTCAGCCTCTTGCTGGCCCTGCGCTCGACCCGCTCCGCTAAGGCCACGTCCTTCTTCCACTGCCGAGCCCTCAGCTGGACACACGACTCCACACGGGGCCTCAGCAGCGCCAAACAGAGACCGAGAGCACCTCCCCCGACCTGCTGGCAACGCGCTGCCCAACACTGCCCTGGACGCTCTTGCCCTCTTTTGACCCAAGGCTGCATTGCTGCCTCATACTCAGCTTGTTCTCCACCAGCACTCAGCAAAGCCGTGCTCAGCAAAGCTGCTTTCCACCCTCTCGGCCCCCACCACGGCCTCGGGCCCAGCGCTATTCCTCCCCGCATGCACGACTTTGCATTTCCCCCTCCTGAACTTCCAGCACATTCCTCTCTGCCCCCATCTCCAGCCTCTCCACATCCCTCTCAATGGTGCCACATCCAGCCCCTGCCTCAGACACTCCTCCACATTCTGCAGCACCTCACAACTTGCTCAGGGGGCACTTCGTCCCACTGCCCACGTCAGTGATGACCGTGTTCAACCCTGCGGGCCCGAGATCAGAGTCCTGGCCTACACCGCTTGAGACTTGCCTCCATCTCGACTTTGGGACACCGATCACAAGCCTCTCGGCCCAGACCTTCAGCCACTTTGCGCTCCACCTCACTCTCCGCTTACGCAACCCATACTTCCTCGCCTTCTCTACGACCACGCGAGAGAAAGCCTCAAAGGCGCTACTACAAGGTCGAGCTAAACACCAGCCACGGCTCTCTCCTCGTCCACAAAGCGAGTCACTTCAACGCAGAAGACACGGAGCTCGCTCAAGCAACGTTTCCCCTTCCTAAATCCACACTCACAATTCCCCAGCACCTTCTTCTCCTTCCTGGCCTTCGCAGTGCTTTCCAGGACCATTTCCTCCATCGCCTTCCCCGCAAACGACGTCAGCCTAGGCAGCCTCTCATTTACCACATCGTCCTTCCTCATCTTCCTTAACATAGGACCTCAAAGGGCTCTCTTCTAGCCAGCAGAAACTGCGCCCAGGCACCGTGACCATTCCAAGACAACCAACGCCGGCCTCCCAAGCACATCGGCCAGCTCCCTCGACACTCCTGCCTGCAACCCCTCAGGCCCCGGGGACTTACGTACGCCCAGTCGCACAGCACTCCTGCCCACCTCCCTTCATCGTCTTCACCAGCGAGCGCTGCTCGCCTGACAAGCACCCTGCAAACGCTCACCCTGCCTCAACTGCACCAGGCCTCGCCATTCATCAACCCTTCCGCATGCATCCACCACCACCAGGGCCTCCGCTCTGCACCTGCCTGCTGCACGCTCGCCTCCAACTCCCCTTGGCAATCTCCTAATTCTCTTTCAGCCCCTCAGACGCTGCGCACAGAAATGGCCTCACCCCTCACCACTCACCCCAGCTGAACACCACAAAGGCCCTGGCTCACCACCACCTCCCCTGCCTGACGCTCACACTCCCCCTCTGCCTCCCGCCACACTCACGGGCTCTCCAGAAACTCCCCTGCCCTTGCACCGTGCCCCATATACAATCACACAGTCATTTGGGTCGCAAAACACCCTCAACATTATCGAGTCCAACCGTGAACCCAACACTACCAAGCCCACCACTAAACCACCGGTAACGTCTCCCTCAGCCGCCTTCTCCTGCAAACTAAACGCCCCCACTTCCTTCAAACGCTCCTCACAACTCTTGCTCTCTACATCCTTCCACAGCTTCCTTGCTCTTCTTTGCATGCGTCACGCCACAGCCCAAGCACTGCGTCACGCCACAGCCCAGCAGGCAAACGTGCTGGCCCCACCTAAGGCCAGCGCTACCCAGGGGCCAACACAACACGCTGGGGAGCGGGGCAGGGCTCCCCACATCACAGGCCACGCCACCTCTCAACCAGGGCTGCCGGGACAACGGCCTGCTCTCCCAAGCACCCCTCCTCTGCCTGCTTGCACTGACACCCCCAGGGACAGCACCAAGGGGCACAAGCCCAAACAGGCACCCTCCCTTCTCCCAGCTACAACCTCACAAGCCACAGAGGCACCAACACACACACAGAGCACACCCAATGGGAAAGGCCAGGCCTAAAGACAGCCGTCGTGACCTGGAAGCAAGGCGGAGACGCACCAAGCGGATGCAAGGGGCAGCCCTTCACGCCCGGCACACCTCCAAAGCCCACACCACCCTTCCAGGCTTACGACGAAACGGGGCCCCTCTGCACAACGCACCCACAAACCACACTACACGACTGCCACGGGATGACCTCACTGACGACACCCCACCTCTCCTACGCTTCGGCACAGTCTGCCCAATGCCCTGACACGCACCTGCCATGCAAATCCTCCCAAATACCTACTCTCACTTAAAAGCTGCCGCCAGGGCCAGATGGACATGTCCTCAAGAGCAGGGCATGACAAGGGAGCGTTGCGGGAAGGAAAACACACCCCACCTCATTGCTTGCCAGCCTCTGGCACGCAAGGGCTGCTTCCTGCAAAACGCTCTCGTGCGCAAAGGCTGTCCCGCCCCTCGGGCACTCGGGGACCAGCATAAAAGCCGGCCCGGCACCTCTCTCCCTCACGCACTTCTCCTCACGCCTTCTCCTCCGCCGTCAACAAGGTGAGCCTCAACACCCTTCCCCTCCTACTCCTCCTGACCCACCTGGCCCCCGCAACTTCCAGCACGCTCTGCCCCCAGCCTCAACAGCCCTCACGCCTCCCCACCGCCACGCTCCACACACACCCGCACCAGGCCTCCCCTGGACTCCCTCCCCCTCCTGCAACACCGCCCCTCGCACCCCCACGCCCCTCCGCTTCCTCAACGCCCTCTCTTCCAGGGCCCCTCCGCACCACACACATGGCCTGCTACGACCTCTGCCGCCCCTGCGGACCCACCCCGCTGGCTAACAGCTGCAACGAGCCCTGCGTCAGGCAGTGCGAGGACTCCCGCGTCGTCATCCAGCCTTCCACCGTCGTGGTCACCCTGCCAGGACCCATCCTCAGCTCCTTCCCACAGAACACCACCGTCGGATCCTCCTCATCCGCTGCCGTGGGCACCGTCCTCAGCTCCCAGGGAGTGCCCGTCTCCTCCGGTGCCTTCGGCTGCGGCTTCGGAGGCCTGGGCTGCTTCAGCGGCGCAAGAGGCTGCTACCCCTGCTAAGGGCCCTCGCCACCACGCCTCACACCAACCGCACACGCCCGGCAACCCGCGGCACGGCATGGATTGACCACGCACTTCCAGGCCCTGCCTGGCACCTGGAGCGGGCATCCACGGCTCCTCCTCTCAAGGCACAAAGCAAGCAGGGAAGGGGGCCAGCCCGGAAACATGGCCCATCAACCTCCTCCGCTTCTCCCACTTCCTTCTTTCCAGCGCCCCTTCTGCTCTCTCCAGTACTCTCTGCTCCAACCACCTCCTCACAAGCCCAAGACCAACAGGGACCCACGGTGGGACACTCCCAACAGAGGAAGCAAGACCTCGGTGCTCCGCAGAAAGCTACTGCGCACAAGGCACCTTGCCTCTTGCTCGCCCTACTTGCACCTCACACCGCCTCCCTTCCACTGGCCGCTCCTGCCTTTTCACTGCTGGTTTTCTCCCAATAAAGTTCTCCTGCATCCCAGCCTCGCACGCCTCCTCTTCCTTTCTTCTCCCAAGCCTCTTCCAGCCTCACGCGCCACCAAGCCAGGGCTAAAGAGCCCATCGGGATAGCTGCAAAAGGGCCACAAGACCTCTCTTACCAAGTACCTCCCCAGCAACAACACCCACTGCCACCCAGGGGCTTCCAGGCCCCGACACAACCCCTTCACTTGCCCAAACAAAGCCTTGCATACCTTACTGCACTTCGAAACAAGCCTCTGATGCAAGCTCCCCCTGACAGCACACACCTCGCCAACTCTTTTCCTCAGCACCACTATCTCCCATCACAGCAAGCAGAATCACACCAAACAGAATCACCGACTGCGCAAGGAACCCCCACAGATCAGCTACTTCAATCCAACCTGCTCAAGCAGGCCGTCCACGACCACGTCTCGTCACCTTTTCAATAGAGCCAGGGATGGACACTCCAACGCCTCTCTCGCAAACCACTGCCGCTCTTTGACCACCCTCACACTGAAAAAGGCTTGCCTTCTCTTCCAAGGAAATGCCACGTCTTTGCAGCTTTCCCCAGTCACACTTGCCCTGCCCGTGGGCACCCACGACAACACTCCGACTCCCCCGTCCTCATTCCCTCCCATCCAGCATTTACGCACATTGATGACATCTCCCCGCGCGGCCTTGCCTCCTGGCTCAGAAACCTCCCACCCCTCTCAGCTTCTCCTCCTACGAAGGATGCTCCAGTCCCTTCAGCCTCTTGCTGGCCCTGCGCTCGACCCGCTCCGCTAAGGCCACGTCCTTCTTCCACTGCCGAGCCCTCAGCTGGACACACGACTCCACACGGGGCCTCAGCAGCGCCAAACAGAGACCGAGAGCACCTCCCCGACCTGCTGGCAACGCGCTGCCCAACACTGCCCTGGACGCTCTTGCCCTCTTTTGACCCAAGGCTGCATTGCTGCCTCATACTCAGCTTGTTCTCCACCAGCACTCAGCAAAGCCGTGCTCAGCAAAGCTGCTTTCCACCCTCTCGGCCCCCACCACGGCCTCGGGCCCAGCGCTATTCCTCCCCGCATGCACGACTTTGCATTTCCCCTCCTGAACTTCCAGCACATTCCTCTCTGCCCCCATCTCCAGCCTCTCCACATCCCTCTCAATGGTGCCACATCCAGCCCCTGCCTCAGACACTCCTCCACATTCTGCAGCACCTCACAACTTGCTCAGGGGCACTTCGTCCCACTGCCCACGTCAGTGATGACCGTGTTCAACCCTGCGGGCCCGAGATCAGAGTCCTGGCCTACACCGCTTGAGACTTGCCTCCATCTCGACTTTGGGACACCGATCACAAGCCTCTCGGCCCAGACCTTCAGCCACTTTGCGCTCCACCTCACTCTCCGCTTACGCAACCCATACTTCCTCGCCTTCTCTACGACCACGCGAGGGGAGAAAGCCTCAAAGGCGCTACTACAAGGTCGAGCTAAACACCAGCCACGGCTCTCTCCTCGTCCACAAAGCGAGTCACTTCAACGCAGAAGACACGGAGCTCGCTCAAGCAACGTTTCCCCTTCCTAAATCCACACTCACAATTCCCCAGCACCTTCTTCTCCTTCCTGGCCTTCGCAGTGCTTTCCAGGACCATTTCCTCCATCGCCTTCCCCGCAAACGACGTCAGCCTAGGCAGCCTCTCATTTACCACATCGTCCTTCCTCATCTTCCTTAACATAGGACCTCAAAGGGCTCTCTTCTAGCCAGCAGAAACTGCGCCCAGGCACCGTGACCATTCCAAGACAACCAACGCCGGCCTCCCAAGCACATCGGCCAGCTCCCTCGACACTCCTGCCTGCAACCCCTCAGGCCCCGGGGACTTACGTACGCCCAGTCGCACAGCACTCCTGCCCACCTCCCTTCATCGTCTTCACCAGCGAGCGCTGCTCGCCTGACAAGCACCCTGCAAACGCTCACCCTGCCTCAACTGCACCAGGCCTCGCCATTCATCAACCCTTCCGCATGCATCCACCACCACCAGGGCCTCCGCTCTGCACCTGCCTGCTGCACGCTCGCCTCCAACTCCCCTTGGCAATCTCCTAATTCTCTTTCAGCCCCTCAGACGCTGCGCACAGAAATGGCCTCACCCCTCACCACTCACCCCAGCTGAACACCACAAAGGCCCTGGCTCACCACCACCTCCCCTGCCTGACGCTCACACTCCCCCTCTGCCTCCCGCCACACTCACGGGCTCTCCAGAAACTCCCCTGCCCTTGCACCGTGCCCCATATACAATCACACAGTCATTTGGGTCGCAAAACACCCTCAACATTATCGAGTCCAACCGTGAACCCAACACTACCAAGCCCACCACTAAACCACCGGTAACGTCTCCCTCAGCCGCCTTCTCCTGCAAACTAAACGCCCCCACTTCCTTCAAACGCTCCTCACAACTCTTGCTCTCTACATCCTTCCACAGCTTCCTTGCTCTTCTTTGCATGCGTCACGCCACAGCCCAAGCACTGCGTCACGCCACAGCCCAGCAGGCAAACGTGCTGGCCCCACCTAAGGCCAGCGCTACCCAGGGGCCAACACAACACGCTGGGGAGCGGGGCAGGGCTCCCCACATCACAGGCCACGCCACCTCTCAACCAGGGCTGCCGGGACAACGGCCTGCTCTCCCAAGCACCCCTCCTCTGCCTGCTTGCACTGACACCCCCAGGGACAGCACCAAGGGGGCACAAGCCCAAACAGGCACCCTCCCTTCTCCCAGCTACAACCTCACAAGCCACAGAGGCACCAACACACACACAGAGCACACCCAATGGGAAAGGCCAGGCCTAAAGACAGCCGTCGTGACCTGGAAGCAAGGCGGAGACGCACCAAGCGGATGCAAGGGGCAGCCCTTCACGCCCGGCACACCTCCAAAGCCCACACCACCCTTCCAGGCTTACGACGAAACGGGGCCCCTCTGCACAACGCACCCACAAACCACACTACACGACTGCCACGGGATGACCTCACTGACGACACCCCACCTCTCCTACGCTTCGGCACAGTCTGCCCAATGCCCTGACACGCACCTGCCATGCAAATCCTCCCAAATACCTACTCTCACTTAAAAGCTGCCGCCAGGGCCAGATGGACATGTCCTCAAGAGCAGGGCATGACAAGGGAGCGTTGCGGGAAGGAAAACACACCCCACCTCATTGCTTGCCAGCCTCTGGCACGCAAGGGCTGCTTCCTGCAAAACGCTCTCGTGCGCAAAGGCTGTCCCGCCCCTCGGGCACTCGGGGACCAGCATAAAAGCCGGCCCGGCACCTCTCTCCCTCACGCACTTCTCCTCACGCCTTCTCCTCCGCCGTCAACAAGGTGAGCCTCAACACCCTTCCCCTCCTACTCCTCCTGACCCACCTGGCCCCCGCAACTTCCAGCACGCTCTGCCCCCAGCCTCAACAGCCCTCACGCCTCCCCACCGCCACGCTCCACACACACCCGCACCAGGCCTCCCCTGGACTCCCTCCCCTTCCTGCAACACCGCCCCTCGCACCCCCACGCCCCTCCGCTTCCTCAACGCCCTCTCTTCCAGGGCCCCTCCGCACCACACACATGGCCTGCTACGACCTCTGCCGCCCCTGCGGACCCACCCCGCTGGCTAACAGCTGCAACGAGCCCTGCGTCAGGCAGTGCGAGGACTCCCGCGTCGTCATCCAGCCTTCCACCGTCGTGGTCACCCTGCCAGGACCCATCCTCAGCTCCTTCCCACAGAACACCACCGTCGGATCCTCCTCATCCGCTGCCGTGGGCACCGTCCTCAGCTCCCAGGGAGTGCCCGTCTCCTCCGGTGCCTTCGGCTACGGCTTCGGAGGCCTGGGCTGCTTCGGCGGCGCAAGAGGCTGCTACCCCTGCTAAGGGCCCTCGCCACCACGCCTCACTCCAACCGCACACGCCCGGCAACCCGCGGCACGGCATGGATTGACCACGCACTTCCAGGCCCTGCCTGGCACCTGGAGCGGGCATCCACGGCTCCTCCTCTCAAGGCACAAAGCAAGCAGGGAAGGGGGCCAGCCCGGAAACATGGCCCATCAACCTCCTCCGCTTCTCCCACTTCCTTCTTTCCAGCGCCCCTTCTGCTCTCTCCAGTACTCTCTGCTCCAACCACCTCCTCACAAGCCAAAGACCAACAGGGACCCACGGTGGGACACTCCCAACAGAGGAAGCAAGACCTCGGTGCTCCGCAAAAAGCTACTGCGCACAAGGCACCTTGCCTCATGCTCGCCCTACTTGCACCTCACACCGCCTCCCTTCCACTGGCCGCTCCTGCCTTTTCACTGCTGGTTTTCTCCCAATAAAGTTCTCCTGCATCCCAGCCTCGCACGCCTCCTCTTCCTTTCTTCTCCCAAGCCTCTTCCAGCCTCACGCGCCACCAAGCCAGGGCTAAAGAGCCCATCGGGATAGCTGCAAAAGGGCCACAAGACCTCTCTTACCAAGTACCTCCCCAGCAACAACACCCACTGCCACCCAGGGGGCTTCCAGGCCCCGACACAACCCCTTCACTTGCCCAAACAAAGCCTTGCATACCTTACTGCACTTCGAAACAAGCCTCTGATGCAAGCTCCCCTGACAGCACACACCTCGCCAACTCTTTTCCTCAGCACCACTATCTCCCATCACAGCAAGCAGAATCACACCAAACAGAATCACCGACTGCGCAAGGAACCCCCACAGATCAGCTACTTCAATCCAACCTGCTCAAGCAGGCCGTCCACGACCACGTCTCGTCACCTTTTCAATAGAGCCAGGGATGGACACTCCAACGCCTCTCTCGCAAACCACTGCCGCTCTTTGACCACCCTCACACTGAAAAAGGCTTGCCTTCTCTTCCAAGGAAATGCCACGTCTTTGCAGCTTTCC
>NW_027328424.1:0-58177 GCF_034638445.1 Ciconia boyciana
CGTATGGGTAACATTTACTAATGTAACTGGGCAAGAGGCCTTTTGTTTAGGGTTGGGAGATGCTAAGAACCCCTTTCGTACATGCTTGATCGGAGTCCCTGTGTGGGAGGTTACTGAGTTTAAAGGATGGGTGAACACAACGTTGAATATTAGCTCATATGATAGCCTGAATAAAACATGTGCATGAAACGGAACAGGGGTGACTAGCAATCAACAGCTGGCAGACGGTAGGGTGCAGTGCTGTCTGATTCTTAGCCTAAACACAACCTTGAAATCCCCCCCTGAGGAATTGGATCTTTTTGGAAGCCTTAACGCCACTAATGCCACGAATGGCAAAAGTGGGTGGCTATCCTTTGTACCCAGAAATAAGGAGAACTTTAACACGAATAGAGCAGGTTGGGCTACTCTAGACGGGAGTCTACAGTCTTCCGAAGTGTTTAGTAATCTGTACTCCAGCTGTAACGGCAGTCAGCTTTCTGAACCAAGGGCATTGCCAAAAGGCATATTTCTCATATGTGGAGACCGTGCATGGAATGGCATACCAGCCTATCCCCAAGGTGGCCCATGTTACTTAGGGAAATTATCCTTATTTCACCCAAATCTAACAGCACTGATGCAATGGGGACACAATTCGAGCCGTTCAAAACGGTCTGTCCATGAATTAAACTGTCATGACATAGGGGATCCTACATTCTGGTCAAAGACAGGGAATTTCTTCTCTTCCCTCTTACTACCTGGCTTAGCAGTGGCAAAGGCATTGGCAATAGCAAAACAAATGGCTTGCTGGACAGAAAACGAATTAAACATAACCACGGAGGTCTTAAACATGCTGACCCAAGATATCCATAGTGTCAACCATGCAGTCCTGCAAAATCGAGCTGCAATTGACTTTTTACTGTTAGCTCAAGGTCACGGATGTGAGGAATTTGAAGGGATGTGTTGTATGAATTTATCAGATCACTCTAGTTCTATTCATGATAAGATCAAGCAGATGCGAAACGGGTTCCAGCACCTAAAGGAGGTATCGGGGCTGGGTATTGAGGAATGGTTAACAGGTTTGGGAATTGGCCCCTGGCTTCATAGTATAATAATGATGCTTGCAGGACCCCTTTTGATGATTTTGGCTATTATGTTATTTGGTCCCTGTATTATACGTTGTGTTCGAAATCAAATGGAGACCATAAGCCACGCAGTATTTGAAAAAAGAGGGGGAGATGTTGGGACTTTGAATGTGTGGAGTATATATCAGAGGATGTAGATAGGGAAAAGGGAAAGAAGAAGAACAAAGAACAAAGACGCCTTGAAGAAGAACAAGGACACCTTAGTTTAGGGAAGTCTGCGGCTGTAAGCAAAATGTTGCAGTTTGCTTGTTACAATTTTGTTTTATCGGCCTATGAGGCCTGCTTTTAACCAATCGCAATGTGCATGGCATTCGCGTGCTAGGAGCGTGAAAGTTGCTTTTAACAAATCACAATATGCATGGCACCTGTATGCTAGAAGCTTATAACCAATCATAATGTGCACGTACTCAATGTGTCGCGTGGACAGTTTAGAAAACAGATATAAGCAATGGAAAGGTGAATAATAAAGGAGCTTGATTCCACATCATATTGGTGTGCTGTTCTTCTCCGTTCACCCCCTGGGCCGCAACACTCGCGGTGTGGGGGCGAAAAGGGACGGGCGGAGTGCTTGCTGGCTGTGGACAGGAGCTGCTGAAGCTGGAGAGGCCAGAGAAGGGTAAAGAAGAAGAAATGGAAGGCCGGCCGGCAGCTGCCTCCCACTGCAGGCAAGAGAGAGCCTGCCTCTCTGGGTGAGGAAGATCCCTCCTCATAGTCTGCAGCATGCCAGGCCTCCAGCGTGCACCGCAGGGTCTGTATGCATAACCCAAAGCGAGGTATGGCCGCGTAGTGCGTGAGCGAGCGAGGCTATGTGTCTAGGAAGCCTCGTCTTATAAGAGCTGTAGGACACTCATGTATTTTCTTAGGTGGAGGACAGCCAAGCAACCGGAGTTACAGAAGAGGAAGGGAGGAGGGAAGAGAAAGAAGTGCCTGAACTGGCAAATTCTTCTGGCAGCGCTGAGAGCAAGAGCTGTGGTGAGTCCTGGGCCCTTGGGACCCTGTCTCCCCTCTTGTGCACCCCTGCCTCTCCCCTGGCCCCTTCTCTTTCCCACGCTGCAACAAATGTTTTTTTGCTTCCCTGTATGTCTCCTCTTCTCCCTATTCTTGCGTCCTGCTCCCTCTCCCTCTTTGTTTTTTTCCCATCCCCTTGTCTCTGTCCTGCACCCATCGCTGTTTTTTCCTTTTCCATCTCTTTGTTGTGATTCGCATCTCTCTCTCTTTTCCCCACAAGTGCTCTGGCCTGTTCCCTGGTGTTCTCTTCCTCTCTGCTTCCTCTCTGTATGTGCCACTCTGTGTCCGTGCCTTCCTAGCTCTCTCTTTCCTTCTCTTTCTGTCTCTATCCCTTTGTCTTGCTGACTGTCACTGGTTTGTTTCATTCTGTATCTCACGGTGCCTGTCCTCCTTCCTGTTCATCTCTGACTCTCTCTGACCCTTTGTGCTGCTCCCTGGCCCTTTTTTTTTCCCTCCACCTGTTCTGGTTTTTCTTATGCCATTGCTTAAGCCTAGAGCCTAAAAGCATGAGTGCTTCTTGATTTGATTTGGGGTGGGCGTGAGGGTCTTTTTTTTTTACCTTGCGGTATTGGTGTGATGACTATATCATAGAGGAGAGGATGGTTTATTCCTTTTGTTGCCATTGGTGGAGTTGAAACCTAAATCTGCGAGTCTGTGGTCTTTGGCCAGCTTTCCTAATATTATAGGTGTGAGAGCGCTTGGGGCCTTTGGTCAGGAGACTGCGTTATTTATGACAAGTATGTGTTAGCAAAAGTGTGCACCGTTGCTTGTGGAGAGAAAGAACCAAGTGCAGCCCAGCTCCAGAATTTTGTCTGTGTAGCCAGAAAAGGGCTGGCTTAATCTTGCTCAAATCTTGGATTACTTGTTGGTCGTTGCCAGTGGTTGCTTTTATTCTTAGGAGAAAATTGCCAAAGACTTTGGTGAAAAATGGCTTTCCCAAGTGTTTGGAGGAGATGAAAGAACCCGAAACTACTAATTCTGATAAACCCCTAAGTATGTGAGGCTGTATGAAGCTCACGGCTGTAACCAGCCAGTAGCTTCCATTGATGTGGGGCAATCCCAAGCACAACTACAGGCTGGGTGGAGAATGGATTGAGAGCAGCCCTGAGGAGAAGGGCTTGGGGTGTTGGTTGATGAGAAACTCAACGTGACCCGGCAACGTGCACTCGCAGCCCAGAAAGCCAACCGTCTCCTGGGCCGCATCAAAAGAAGCGTGACCAGCAGTCGAGGGAGGTGATTCTCCCCCTCTGCTCCGCTCTCGGGAGACCCCACCTGAAGTACTGTGTCCAGCTCTGGGGCCTCCAACTGAAGAAGGACATGGGCCTGTTGGAGGGAGTCCAGAGGAGGGCCACGAAGATGATCAGAGGGCTGGAGCACCTCTCCTATGAAGACAGGCTGAGAGAGTTGGGGTTGTTCAGCCTGGAGAAGAGAAGGCGCCGGGGAGACCTTATAGCAGCCTTCCAGTACCTGCAGGGGCTCTACAAGCAAGCTGGAGAGGGGCTCTTTACAAGTGCATGTAGTGACAGGACATGGGGTAATGGCTTTAAACTGAAAGAGGGTAGATTTAGATGAGATGTAAGGAAGACGTTCTTAACTATGAGGGTGGTGAGGCACTGGAACAGGTTGCCCAGAGAAGTTGTGGATGCCCCATCCCTGAAGTGTTCAAGGCCAGGTTAGATGGGGCTTTGAGCAACCTGGTTTGGTGGCAGGTGTCTCTGCCCATGGCAGGGGGGTTGGAACTAGATGATCTTTAAGGTGCCTTCCAACCCAAACCATTCTGTGATTCTATGATATTTTAACTATTAAAAAACACGTCTTTTTTCTCTGTGCACAAAACGTTGATGGTATTTGCTGAACTAGCTTGCTAATTAGTTAATCGTTTGAGTAGCACTTGCCTGTCTCCCTTTTCCTAGAGGCATGATCTGTCCTGTCTTGGAAGCAAGAGAATGTCCCAGTCTCTGATGCTTTTGCTGGTTTTTCTGCTTAACTTGCGGTAAGTCAGTTCAACTCGGACAAGTACCTCTTGAGCCTTACCTGCTACTGTGTGTAGTTATTGTCAGCAGTGAGGGCAGGGGAAGGGCAAAATTTGGCAGAATATTGACCTGTTTACTCCTCCATACAAAAGGAAGCATTTTTGCAAGTTTGACAAGCGAATTGTGAAGTTGACTGTGATTACACCCCAGAGGAGACTCTAGCTAACGCACACATCAGCAAAGCATAAATCCTGGGCAACTTGATTCCTACCCCCAAAAAACCCCAACCAATCAAACAAAAAAACCCCCACTAAGCTGCTTGTTTTGTGCAGGACACTAATTTTGAGTACTTCCCCCCTCTGTTTGGTATGTGATAGTTAGGACCACTTACAGCAAAGGTTTGTCTCCAGCTTCTGAGCAAACCTTCCCCACTTCCCCCTCCCTGCCCTCTCTGTAGTTGAATTCTGCCAGCTCCTGTGGGCAGGGGCATCCTCCTGAGAAGTCTAGAGCTGGAGAAAGGTTGGGAAAGAGAACTCTTTCCCAACCTTTCTCCAGCTCGGTGCCCAGCTGTGGCTCCTCCAGTGAATGGTTTAGGTGGGCCTGGCAGTGATGGGGTGGGGTGGTGGGGAAGAGGAGGCTGGCTGCAGCACTCTCTCTTTGGAGGGCTCATTGGTGAGCTAAACAGCTGCTCCTGAGCTGGTGCTTAACAGCTTGTGTATCAAGTGGTGGTGTTCTCTGGTTCCCAGTCAACAAAGACTTTGGTAGGGTTTTTCTTTGTGTGCCCTTTGGCTGAGGGCAAGGACTCCACTGATGAGAGGGGGCTGAGAGTTTTTGAACACAGGAGATATCCTCAATGGAGGCTATTCTATTGTTTTCTTGAGCCAGGGTTAGTTTTGCCTTGTCTTCTGTCTCTCTTGCTATTCCCCTGTCACTTCTACAATACGTTCCCAACTGTACCTGCTACGGGCCCTGTGCTCTCCCCAAGGTGTTGATATTGTACCTTCACAGGAGGATTTGACAGGGAGTTGTTGGAGCGACAAAAAGTGCCGATAGGTCAAAGGTGCAGGGAGAAAAGTAGTTGTTCAGAGACCTTGTGTCTCAAGCCACCCATAGGCAGTGTAACTGACTGCATGGACAGTTACATAGCAGCTGTGTCAACTATTTTAATGACAGGGGGTGGGGGATATATGTTCAGGAGGGGTTTTGTTTGGGTTAAAGCTTTGCGCTCTCTGTCTTTCACCTAGTTGAAAGCGTCTACAGTACTGCTGCCAAAGGAATGCTAGCAAGAGCCAGCCTGGCTGGGAGGGCCCCTTGCCTTGAAACCATGAATCACTGCTGATCGCTTCTCAACTTGTTAGACCCGAGGATAAAGGTCTGTTTATCCAATAAAAATAGTAGCCAACGGGAGGATCACTGAGGTGATGACTTCTTGGGCACCATCTGAGGGATTGTCATTGGATTTTGCTTCAGAAATTAAGTTCTTGAAGCAAGGCACCTGGCCTCTTATAAATTCAGTGTGGTCCCTGGCAGACGTCTCCTTGCATCGGTGGGCTGTTGACTTCCCCCTCAGAGTACTTGTGTGAGTAGGCTCACTGACAGCTCTACACAAGCGGACCGATGGGCTAGGGGCCTGATGGAAGTCAGGATTTGGTTGTATTTGAGAACTGTGTTGTTGTTGTAATTGGCTAGGCTTGTTTTGCGATACTGTATGTTCTTGATGAAGAAGCATTAGAGTGATGCTTAGGAGGTATGTGCTTAAATGAAGACTTAAATGAAATTCTGCAGCGGGCTTTGTATCTTTCTTCTTCAGAGACAACGCTTCCTCAGGTTTTCATTTTCCCTCAGAGCACTCTTGCCTTCCCTCCGCCATGTCGGATGCCTCTGTTCGGTCCCCGGTCCCCTGAGGACATCTCTACTCTGTTCAGATCCTCCCGAGGACCTCATTGCGTCAGCAATCCTCACCGCTCAGCATGCGCAGCATGTTAAAGTAGCTCTGTAGCTTGAAGTTGAAATAAGAGAAATGTAAACCGATAGAAAACTGCTTGGTGTGATTACTTATGCATAGCTAGACTGTCTAAATACTGTACTTGTATGACCGAACTCTGTGCTAGCTTTGTGGAGCTACCACCTAGCACCCATCTCTGCACAGACATGAAATAAAAATACCTCTGCCCTGTGTGTATATTGGTGTCTCGCCCGCTGGGAAGCGACCTCACGCTTGTGGGGTAACAGTGTGACAAAAATTAAATTAACAGTCGGGACTGCTGCGCTAGTGCGCTATACCGTGCTCGCCGCTGTATGGGGCCGTGGACCCTCTGGCGTGCTCTCGGTGGCAGTGCATGCGCTGTGCCTGGGAGCAGCGTGGCGGTGCTCTGGTCGCAGGCCCCAGTGGCGAATGAGGGCCGGGGCCACTGGTGAGGTGAGCGAGCCCCTTTGGTGGGTGCGGGGCTGTCTCCTGGCTGCTTGGGGGTGGCGGGATGGTCAGCTTCCAAGCTTCCAGCACCTCCCCTGAAGCCTGTCCCGTAGCCCCAGGCTGCCCCCAAGCCCTGTTGGGAAGGCAGTGAGCTGGCCCTTGAATGCGCTGGACTATCCCTTAATGTGGGTGCCGTTAGCAGTGGTGCGGGGAAGGGGCGGCGTCTCCAGAAGCCCCTGCAGAAGGAGAGGCTTCAGCCAGGGGCGATCTGCGGTAATAACGGTGGCTGCTGCTGCTTCTTTCTCTCTCCCAGAGGCTGCACTGAGGACACGGTCGTCCCTTCCTCCCCTGGGGCTGCCGGTGATGGCACCCGCCTCAGGCTTGCGTGGGTTGTCTGTGCCTGGCCTGGCTCTCCTCGCGGTGTGGGGGCGAAAAGGGACGGGCGGAGTGCTTGCTGGCTGTGGACAGGAGCTGCTGAAGCTGGAGAGGCCAGAGAAGGGTAAAGAAGAAGAAATGGAAGGCCGGCCGGCAGCTGCCTCCCACTGCAGGCAAGAGAGAGCCTGCCTCTCTGGGTGAGGAAGATCCCTCCTCATAGTCTGCAGCATGCCAGGCCTCCAGCGTGCACCGCAGGGTCTGTATGCATAACCCAAAGCGAGGTATGGCCGCGTAGTGCGTGAGCGAGCGAGGCTATGTGTCTAGGAAGCCTCGTCTTATAAGAGCTGTAGGACACTCATGTATTTTCTTAGGTGGAGGACAGCCAAGCAACCGGAGTTACAGAAGAGGAAGGGAGGAGGGAAGAGAAAGAAGTGCCTGAACTGGCAAATTCTTCTGGCAGCGCTGAGAGCAAGAGCTGTGGTGAGTCCTGGGCCCTTGGGACCCTGTCTCGCCTCTTGTGCACCCCTGCCTCTCCCCTGGCCCCTTCTCTTTCCGACGCTGCAACAAATGTTTTTTGCTTCCCTGTATGTCTCCTCTTCTCCCTATTCTTGCGTCCTGCTCCCTCTCCCTCTTTGTTTTTTTCCCATCCCCTTGTCTCTGTCCTGCACCCATCGCTGTTTTTTCCTTTTCCATCTCTTTGTTGTGATTCGCATCTCTCTCTCTTTTCCCCACAAGTGCTCTGGCCTGTTCCCTGGTGTTCTCTTCCTCTCTGCTTCCTCTCTGTATGTGCCACTCTGTGTCCGTGCCTTCCTAGCTCTCTCTTTCCTTCTCTTTCTGTCTCTATCCCTTTGTCTTGCTGACTGTCACTGGTTTGTTTCATTCTGTATCTCACGGTGCCTGTCCTCCTTCCTGTTCATCTCTGACTCTCTCTGACCCTTTGTGCTGCTCCCTGGCCCTTTTTTTTTTCCCTCCACCTGTTCTGGTTTTTCTTATGCCATTGCTTAAGCCTAGAGCCTAAAAGCATGAGTGCTTCTTGATTTGATTTGGGGTGGGCGTGAGGGTCTTTTTTTTTACCTTGCGGTATTGGTGTGATGACTATATCATAGAGGAGAGGATGGTTTATTCCTTTTTCTGCCATTGGTGGAGTTGAAACCTAAATCTGCGAGTCTGTGGTCTTTGGCCAGCTTTCCTAATATTATAGGTGTGAGAGCGCTTGGGGCCTTTGGTCAGGAGACTGCGTTATTTATGACAAGTATGTGTTAGCAAAAGTGTGCACCGTTGCTTGTGGAGAGAAAGAACCAAGTGCAGCCCAGCTCCAGAATTTTGTCTGTGTAGCCAGAAAAGGGCTGGCTTAATCTTGCTCAAATCTTGGATTACTTGTTGGTCGTTGCCAGTGGTTGCTTTTATTCTTAGGAGAAAATTGCCAAAGACTTTGGTGAAAAATGGCTTTCCCAAGTGTTTGGAGGAGATGAAAGAACCCGAAACTACTAATTCTGATAAACCCCTAAGTATGTGAGGCTGTATGAAGCTCACGGCTGTAACCAGCCAGTAGCTTCCATTGATGTGGGGCAATCCCAAGCACAACTACAGGCTGGGTGGAGAATGGATTGAGAGCAGCCCTGAGGAGAAGGGCTTGGTGTTTGGTTGATGAGAAACTCAACGTGACCCGGCAACGTGCACTCGCAGCCCAGAAAGCCAACCGTCTCCTGGGCCGCATCAAAAGAAGCGTGACCAGCAGTCGAGGGAGGTGATTCTCCCCTCTGCTCCGCTCTCGGGAGACCCCACCTGAAGTACTGTGTCCAGCTCTGGGGCCTCCAACTGAAGAAGGACATGGGCCTGTTGGAGGGAGTCCAGAGGAGGGCCACGAAGATGATCAGAGGGCTGGAGCACCTCTCCTATGAAGACAGGCTGAGAGAGTTGGGGTTGTTCAGCCTGGAGAAGAGAAGGCGCCGGGGAGACCTTATAGCAGCCTTCCAGTACCTGCAGGGGCTCTACAAGCAAGCTGGAGAGGGGCTCTTTACAAGTGCATGTAGTGACAGGACATGGGGTAATGGCTTTAAACTGAAAGAGGGTAGATTTAGATGAGATGTAAGGAAGACGTTCTTAACTATGAGGGTGGTGAGGCACTGGAACAGGTTGCCCAGAGAAGTTGTGGATGCCCCATCCCTGAAGTGTTCAAGGCCAGGTTAGATGGGGCTTTGAGCAACCTGGTTTGGTGGCAGGTGTCTCTGCCCATGGCAGGGGGGTTGGAACTAGATGATCTTTAAGGTGCCTTCCAACCCAAACCATTCTGTGATTCTATGATATTTTAACTATTAAAAAACACGTCTTTTTTCTCTGTGCACAAAACGTTGATGGTATTTGCTGAACTAGCTTGCTAATTAGTTAATTGTTGGAGTAGCACTTGCCTGTCTCCCTTTTCCTAGAGGCATGATCTGTCCTGTCTTGGAAGCAAGAGAATGTCCCAGTCTCTGATGCTTTTGCTGGTTTTTCTGCTTAACTTGCGGTAAGTCAGTTCAACTCGGACAAGTACCTCTTGAGCCTTACCTGCTACTGTGTGTAGTTATTGTCAGCAGTGAGGGCAGGGGAAGGGCAAAATTTGGCAGAATATTGACCTGTTTACTCCTCCATACAAAAGGAAGCATTTTTGCAAGTTTGACAAGCGAATTGTGAAGTTGACTGTGATTACACCCCAGAGGAGACTCTAGCTAACGCACACATCAGCAAAGCATAAATCCTGGGCAACTTGATTCCTACCCCCAAAAAACCCCAACCAATCAAACAAAAAAAACCCCACTAAGCTGCTTGTTTTGTGCAGGACCCTAATTTTGAGTACTTCCCCCCTCTGTTTGGTATGTGATAGTTAGGACCACTTACAGCAAAGGTTTGTCTCCAGCTTCTGAGCAAACCTTCCCCACTTCCCCTCCCTGCCCTCTCTGTAGTTGAATTCTGCCAGCTCCTGTGGGCAGGGGCATCCTCCTGAGAAGTCTAGAGCTGGAGAAAGGTTGGGAAAGAGAACTCTTTCCCAACCTTTCTCCAGCTCGGTGCCCAGCTGTGGCTCCTCCAGTGAATGGTTTAGGTGGGCCTGGCAGTGATGGGGTGGGGTGGTGGGGAAGAGGAGGCTGGCTGCAGCACTCTCTCTTTGGAGGGCTCATTGGTGAGCTAAACAGCTGCTCCTGAGCTGGTGCTTAACAGCTTGTGTATCAAGTGGTGGTGTTCTCTGGTTCCCAGTCAACAAAGACTTTGGTAGGGTTTTTCTTTGTGTGCCCTTTGGCTGAGGGCAAGGACTCCACTGATGAGAGGGGGCTGAGAGTTTTTGAACACAGGAGATATCCTCAATGGAGGCTATTCTATTGTTTTCTTGAGCCAGGGTTAGTTTTGCCTTGTCTTCTGTCTCTCTTGCTATTCCCCTGTCACTTCTACAATACGTTCCCAACTGTACCTGCTACGGGCCCTGTGCTCTCCCCAAGGTGTTGATATTGTACCTTCACAGGAGGATTTGACAGGGAGTTGTTGGAGCGACAAAAAGTGCCGATAGGTCAAAGGTGCAGGGAGAAAAGTAGTTGTTCAGAGACCTTGTGTCTCAAGCCACCCATAGGCAGTGTAACTGACTGCATGGACAGTTACATAGCAGCTGTGTCAACTATTTTAATGACAGGGGGTGGGGGAAATATGTTCAGGAGGGGTTTTGTTTGGGTTAAAGCTTTGCGCTCTCTGTCTTTCACCTAGTTGAAAGCGTCTACAGTACTGCTGCCAAAGGAATGCTAGCAAGAGCCAGCCTGGCTGGGAGGGCCCCTTGCCTTGAAACCATGAATCACTGCTGATCGCTTCTCAACTTGTTAGACCCGAGGATAAAGGTCTGTTTATCCAATAAAAATAGTAGCCAACGGGAGGATCACTGAGGTGATGACTTCTTGGGCACCATCTGAGGGATTGTCATTGGATTTTGCTTCAGAAATTAAGTTCTTGAAGCAAGGCACCTGGCCTCTTATAAATTCAGTGTGGTCCCTGGCAGACGTCTCCTTGCATCGGTGGGCTGTTGACTTCCCCCTCAGAGTACTTGTGTGAGTAGGCTCACTGACAGCTCTACACAAGCGGACCGATGGGCTAGGGGCCTGATGGAAGTCAGGATTTGGTTGTATTTGAGAACTGTGTTGTTGTTGTAATTGGCTAGGCTTGTTTTGCGATACTGTATGTTCTTGATGAAGAAGCATTAGAGTGATGCTTAGGAGGTATGTGCTTAAATGAAGACTTAAATGAAATTCTGCAGCGGGCTTTGTATCTTTCTTCTTCAGAGACAACGCTTCCTCAGGTTTTCATTTTCCCTCAGAGCACTCTTGCCTTCCCTCCGCCATGTCGGATGCCTCTGTTCGGTCCCCGGTCCCCTGAGGACATCTCTACTCTGTTCAGATGCTCCCGAGGACCTCATTGCGTCAGCAATCCTCACCGCTCAGCATGCGCAGCATGTTAAAGTAGCTCTGTAGCTTGAAGTTGAAATAAGAGAAATGTAAACCGATAGAAAACTGCTTGGTGTGATTACTTATGCATAGCTAGACTGTCTAAATACTGTACTTGTATGACCGAACTCTGTGCTAGCTTTGTGGAGCTACCACCTAGCACCCATCTCTGCACAGACATGAAATAAAAATACCTCTGCCCTGTGTGTATATTGGTGTCTCGCCCGCTGGGAAGCGACCTCACGCTTGTGGGGTAACAGTGTGACAAAAATTAAATTAACAGTCGGGACTGCTGCGCTAGTGCGCTATACCGTGCTCGCCGCTGTATGGGGCCGTGGACCCTCTGGCGTGCTCTCGGTGGCAGTGCATGCGCTGTGCCTGGGAGCAGCGTGGCGGTGCTCTGGTCGCAGGCCCCAGTGGCGAATGAGGGCCGGGGCCACTGGTGAGGTGAGCGAGCCCCTTTGGTGGGTGCGGGGCTGTCTCCTGGCTGCTTGGGCGTGCGGGATGGTCAGCTTCCAAGCTTCCAGCACCTCCCCTGAAGCCTGTCCCGTAGCCCCAGGCTGCCCCCAAGCCCTGTTGGGAAGGCAGTGAGCTGGCCCTTGAATGCGCTGGACTATCCCTTAATGTGGGTGCCGTTAGCAGTGGTGCGGGGAAGGGGCGGCGTCTCCAGAAGCCCCTGCAGAAGGAGAGGCTTCAGCCAGGGGCGATCTGCGGTAATAACGGTGGCTGCTGCTGCTTCTTTCTCTCTCCCAGAGGCTGCACTGAGGACACGGTCGTCCCTTCCTCCCCTGGGGCTGCCGGTGATGGCACCCGCCTCAGGCTTGCGTGGGTTGTCTGTGCCTGGCCTGGCTCTCCTCGCGGTGTGGGGGCGAAAAGGGACGGGCGGAGTGCTTGCTGGCTGTGGACAGGAGCTGCTGAAGCTGGAGAGGCCAGAGAAGGGTAAAGAAGAAGAAATGGAAGGCCGGCCGGCAGCTGCCTCCCACTGCAGGCAAGAGAGAGCCTGCCTCTCTGGGTGAGGAAGATCCCTCCTCATAGTCTGCAGCATGCCAGGCCTCCAGCGTGCACCGCAGGGTCTGTATGCATAACCCAAAGCGAGGTATGGCCGCGTAGTGCGTGAGCGAGCGAGGCTATGTGTCTAGGAAGCCTCGTCTTATAAGAGCTGTAGGACACTCATGTATTTTCTTAGGTGGAGGACAGCCAAGCAACCGGAGTGACAGAAGAGGAAGGGAGGAGGGAAGAGAAAGAAGTGCCTGAACTGGCAAATTCTTCTGGCAGCGCTGAGAGCAAGAGCTGTGGTGAGTCCTGGGCCCTTGGGACCCTGTCTCCCCTCTTGTGCACCCCTGCCTCTCCCCTGGCCCCTTCTCTTTCCCACGCTGCAACAAATGTTTTTTGCTTCCCTGTATGTCTCCTCTTCTCCCTATTCTTGCGTCCTGCTCCCTCTCCCTCTTTGTTTTTTCCCATCCCCTTGTCTCTGTCCTGCACCCATCGCTGTTTTTTCCTTTTCCATCTCTTTGTTGTGATTTGCATCTCTCTCTCTTTTCCCCACAAGTGCTCTGGCCTGTTCCCTGGTGTTCTCTTCCTCTCTGCTTCCTCTCTGTATGTGCCACTCTGTGTCCGTGCCTTCCTAGCTCTCTCTTTCCTTCTCTTTCTGTCTCTATCCCTTTGTCTTGCTGACTGTCACTGGTTTGTTTCATTCTGTATCTCACGGTGCCTGTCCTCCTTCCTGTTCATCTCTGACTCTCTCTGACCCTTTGTGCTGCTCCCTGGCCCTTTTTTTTCCCTCCACCTGTTCTGGTTTTTCTTATGCCATTGCTTAAGCCTAGAGCCTAAAAGCATGAGTGCTTCTTGATTTGATTTGGGGTGGGCGTGAGGGTCTTTTTTTAATACCTTGCGGTATTGGTGTGATGACTATATCATAGAGGAGAGGATGGTTTATTCCTTTTTCTGCCATTGGTGGAGTTGAAACCTAAATCTGCGAGTCTGTGGTCTTTGGCCAGTTTTCCTAATATTATAGGTGTGAGAGCGCTTGGGGCCTTTGGTCAGGAGACTGCGTTATTTATGACAAGTATGTGTTAGCAAAAGTGTGCACCGTTGCTTGTGGAGAGAAAGAACCAAGTGCAGCCCAGCTCCAGAATTTTGTCTGTGTAGCCAGAAAAGGGCTGGCTTAATCTTGCTCAAATCTTGGATTACTTGTTGGTCGTTGCCAGTGGTTGCTTTTATTCTTAGGGAGAAAATTGCCAAAGACTTTGGTGAAAAATGGCTTTCCCAAGTGTTTGGAGGAGATGAAAGAACCCGAAACTACTAATTCTGATAAACCCCTAAGTATGTGAGGCTGTATGAAGCTCACGGCTGTAACCAGCCAGTAGCTTCCATTGATGTGGGGCAATCCCAAGCACAACTACAGGCTGGGTGGAGAATGGATTGAGAGCAGCCCTGAGGAGAAGGGCTTGGGGGTGTTGGTTGATGAGAAACTCAACGTGACCCGGCAACGTGCACTCGCAGCCCAGAAAGCCAACCGTCTCCTGGGCCGCATCAAAAGAAGCGTGACCAGCAGTCGAGGGAGGTGATTCTCCCCCTCTGCTCCGCTCTCGGGAGACCCCACCTGAAGTACTGTGTCCAGCTCTGGGGCCTCCAACTGAAGAAGGACATGGGCCTGTTGGAGGGAGTCCAGAGGAGGGCCACGAAGATGATCAGAGGGCTGGAGCACCTCTCCTATGAAGACAGGCTGAGAGAGTTGGGGTTGTTCAGCCTGGAGAAGAGAAGGCGCCGGGGAGACCTTATAGCAGCCTTCCAGTACCTGCAGGGGCTCTACAAGCAAGCTGGAGAGGGGCTCTTTACAAGTGCATGTAGTGACAGGACATGGGGTAATGGCTTTAAACTGAAAGAGGGTAGATTTAGATGAGATGTAAGGAAGACGTTCTTAACTATGAGGGTGGTGAGGCACTGGAACAGGTTGCCCAGAGAAGTTGTGGATGCCCCATCCCTGAAGTGTTCAAGGCCAGGTTAGATGGGGCTTTGAGCAACCTGGTTTGGTGGCAGGTGTCTCTGCCCATGGCAGGGGGGTTGGAACTAGATGATCTTTAAGGTGCCTTCCAACCCAAACCATTCTGTGATTCTATGATATTTTAACTATTAAAAAACACGTCTTTTTTCTCTGTGCACAAAACGTTGATGGTATTTGCTGAACTAGCTTGCTAATTAGTTAATTGTTGGAGTAGCACTTGCCTGTCTCCCTTTTCCTAGAGGCATGATCTGTCCTGTCTTGGAAGCAAGAGAATGTCCCAGTCTCTGATGCTTTTGCTGGTTTTTCTGCTTAACTTGCGGTAAGTCAGTTCAACTTGGACAAGTACCTCTTGAGCCTTACCTGCTACTGTGTGTAGTTATTGTCAGCAGTGAGGGCAGGGGAAGGGCAAAATTTGGCAGAATATTGACCTGTTTACTCCTCCATACAAAAGGAAGCATTTTTGCAAGTTTGACAAGCGAATTGTGAAGTTGACTGTGATTACACCCCAGAGGAGACTCTAGCTAACGCACACATCAGCAAAGCATAAATCCTGGGCAACTTGATTCCTACCCCCAAAAAACCCCAACCAATCAAACAAAAAAACCCCCACTAAGCTGCTTGTTTTGTGCAGGACCCTAATTTTGAGTACTTCCCCTCTGTTTGGTATGTGATAGTTAGGACCACTTACAGCAAAGGTTTGTCTCCAGCTTCTGAGCAAACCTTCCCCACTTCCCCTCCCTGCCCTCTCTGTAGTTGAATTCTGCCAGCTCCTGTGGGCAGGGGCATCCTCCTGAGAAGTCTAGAGCTGGAGAAAGGTTGGGAAAGAGAACTCTTTCCCAACCTTTCTCCAGCTCGGTGCCCAGCTGTGGCTCCTCCAGTGAATGGTTTAGGTGGGCCTGGCAGTGATGGGGTGGGGTGGTGGGGAAGAGGAGGCTGGCTGCAGCACTCTCTCTTTGGAGGGCTCATTGGTGAGCTAAACAGCTGCTCCTGAGCTGGTGCTTAACAGCTTGTGTATCAAGTGGTGGTGTTCTCTGGTTCCCAGTCAACAAAGACTTTGGTAGGGTTTTTCTTTGTGTGCCCTTTGGCTGAGGGCAAGGACTCCACTGATGAGAGGGGGCTGAGAGTTTTTGAACACAGGAGATATCCTCAATGGAGGCTATTCTATTGTTTTCTTGAGCCAGGGTTAGTTTTGCCTTGTCTTCTGTCTCTCTTGCTATTCCCCTGTCACTTCTACAATACGTTCCCAACTGTACCTGCTACGGGCCCTGTGCTCTCCCCAAGGTGTTGATATTGTACCTTCACAGGAGGATTTGACAGGGAGTTGTTGGAGCGACAAAAAGTGCCGATAGGTCAAAGGTGCAGGGAGAAAAGTAGTTGTTCAGAGACCTTGTGTCTCAAGCCACCCATAGGCAGTGTAACTGACTGCATGGACAGTTACATAGCAGCTGTGTCAACTATTTTAATGACAGGGGGTGGGGGGAATATGTTCAGGAGGGGTTTTGTTTGGGTTAAAGCTTTGCGCTCTCTGTCTTTCACCTAGTTGAAAGCGTCTACAGTACTGCTGCCAAAGGAATGCTAGCAAGAGCCAGCCTGGCTGGGAGGGCCCCTTGCCTTGAAACCATGAATCACTGCTGATCGCTTCTCAACTTGTTAGACCCGAGGATAAAGGTCTGTTTATCCAATAAAAATAGTAGCCAACGGGAGGATCACTGAGGTGATGACTTCTTGGGCACCATCTGAGGGATTGTCATTGGATTTTGCTTCAGAAATTAAGTTCTTGAAGCAAGGCACCTGGCCTCTTATAAATTCAGTGTGGTCCCTGGCAGACGTCTCCTTGCATCGGTGGGCTGTTGACTTGGCCCCTCAGAGTACTTGTGTGAGTAGGCTCACTGACAGCTCTACACAAGCGGACCGATGGGCTAGGGGCCTGATGGAAGTCAGGATTTGGTTGTATTTGAGAACTGTGTTGTTGTTGCAATTGGCTAGGCTTGTTTTGCGATACTGTATGTTCTTGATGAAGAAGCATTAGAGTGATGCTTAGGAGGTATGTGCTTAAATGAAGACTTAAATGAAATTCTGCAGCGGGCTTTGTATCTTTCTTCTTCAGAGACAACGCTTCCTCAGGTTTTCATTTTCCCTCAGAGCACTCTTGCCTTCCCTCCGCCATGTCGGATGCCTCTGTTCGGTCCCCGGTCCCCTGAGGACATCTCTACTCTGTTCAGATCCCTCCCGAGGACCTCATTGCGTCAGCAATCCTCACCGCTCAGCATGCGCAGCATGTTAAAGTAGCTCTGTAGCTTGGAAGTTGAAATAAGAGAAATGTAAACCGATAGAAAACTGCTTGGTGTGATTACTTATGCATAGCTAGACTGTCTAAATACTGTACTTGTATGACCGAACTCTGTGCTAGCTTTGTGGAGCTACCACCTAGCACCCATCTCTGCACAGACATGAAATAAAAATACCTCTGCCCTGGGTGTATATTGGTGTCTCGCCCGCTGGGAAGCGACCTCACGCTTGTGGGGTAACAGTGTGACAAAAATTAAATTAACAGTCGGGACTGCTGCGCTAGTGCGCTATACCGTGCTCGCCGCTGTATGGGGCCGTGGACCCTCTGGCGTGCTCTCGGTGGCAGTGCATGCGCTGTGCCTGGGAGCAGCGTGGCGGTGCTCTGGTCGCAGGCCCCAGTGGCGAATGAGGGCCGGGGCCACTGGTGAGGTGAGCGAGCCCCTTTGGTGGGTGCGGGGCTGTCTCCTGGCTGCTTGGGCGTGGCGGGATGGTCAGCTTCCAAGCTTCCAGCACCTCCCCTGAAGCCTGTCCCGTAGCCCCAGGCTGCCCCCAAGCCCTGTTGGGAAGGCAGTGAGCTGGCCCTTGAATGCGCTGGACTATCCCTTAATGTGGGTGCCGTTAGCAGTGGTGCGGGGAAGGGGCGGCGTCTCCAGAAGCCCCTGCAGAAGGAGAGGCTTCAGCCAGGGGCGATCTGCGGTAATAACGGTGGCTGCTGCTGCTTCTTTCTCTCTCCCAGAGGCTGCACTGAGGACACGGTCGTCCCTTCCTCCCCTGGGGCTGCCGGTGATGGCACCCGCCTCAGGCTTGCGTGGGTTGTCTGTGCCTGGCCTGGCTCTCCTCGCGGTGTGGGGGCGAAAAGGGACGGGCGGAGTGCTTGCTGGCTGTGGACAGGAGCTGCTGAAGCTGGAGAGGCCAGAGAAGGGTAAAGAAGAAGAAATGGAAGGCCGGCCGGCAGCTGCCTCCCACTGCAGGCAAGAGAGAGCCTGCCTCTCTGGGTGAGGAAGATCCCTCCTCGTAGTCTGCAGCATGCCAGGCCTCCAGCGTGCACCGCAGGGTCTGTATGCATAACCCAAAGCGAGGTATGGCCGCGTAGTGCGTGAGCGAGCGAGGCTATGTGTCTAGGAAGCCTCGTCTTATAAGAGCTGTAGGACACTCATGTATTTTCTTAGGTGGAGGACAGCCAAGCAACCGGAGTGACAGAAGAGGAAGGGAGGAGGGAAGAGAAAGAAGTGCCTGAACTGGCAAATTCTTCTGGCAGCGCTGAGAGCAAGAGCTGTGGTGAGTCCTGGGCCCTTGGGACCCTGTCTCCCTCTTGTGCACCCCTGCCTCTCCCCTGGCCCCTTCTCTTTCCCACGCTGCAACAAATTTTTTTGCTTCCCTAGATGTCTCCTCTTCTCCCTATTCTTGCGTCCTGCTCCCTCTCCCTCTTTGTTTTTTTCCCATCCCCTTGTCTCTGTCCTGCACCCATCGCTGTTTTTTCCTTTTCCATCTCTTTGTTGTGATTTGCATCTCTCTCTCTTTTCCCCACAAGTGCTCTGGCCTGTTCCCTGGTGTTCTCTTCCTCTCTGCTCCTGTATGTGCCACTCTGTGTCCGTGCCTTCCTAGCTCTCTCTTTCCTTCTCTTTCTGTCTCTATCCCTTTGTCTTGCTGACTGTCACTGGTTTGTTTCATTCTGTATCTCACGGTGCCTGTCCTCCTTCCTGTTCATCTCTGACTCTCTCTGACCCTTTGTGCTGCTCCCTGGCCCTTTTTTTTTTCCCTCCACCTGTTCTGGTTTTTCTTATGCCATTGCTTAAGCCTAGAGCCTAAAAGCATGAGTGCTTCTTGATTTGATTTGGGGTGGGCGTGAGGGTCTTTTTTTTACCTTGCGGTATTGGTGTGATGACTATATCATAGAGGAGAGGATGGTTTATTCCTTTTTCTGCCATTGGTGGAGTTGAAACCTAAATCTGCGAGTCTGTGGTCTTTGGCCAGTTTTCCTAATATTATAGGTGTGAGAGCGCTTGGGGCCTTTGGTCAGGAGACTGCGTTATTTATGACAAGTATGTGTTAGCAAAAGTGTGCACCGTTGCTTGTGGAGAGAAAGAACCAAGTGCAGCCCAGCTCCAGAATTTTGTCTGTGTAGCCAGAAAAGGGCTGGCTTAATCTTGCTCAAATCTTGGATTACTTGTTGGTCGTTGCCAGTGGTTGCTTTTATTCTTAGGAGAAAATTGCCAAAGACTTTGGTGAAAAATGGCTTTCCCAAGTGTTTGGAGGAGATGAAAGAACCCGAAACTACTAATTCTGATAAACCCCTAAGTATGTGAGGCTGTATGAAGCTCACGGCTGTAACCAGCCAGTAGCTTCCATTGATGTGGGGCAATCCCAAGCACAACTACAGGCTGGGTGGAGAATGGATTGAGAGCAGCCCTGAGGAGAAGGGCTTGGGGGTGTTGGTTGATGAGAAACTCAACGTGACCCGGCAACGTGCACTCGCAGCCCAGAAAGCCAACCGTCTCCTGGGCCGCATCAAAAGAAGCGTGACCAGCAGTCGAGGGAGGTGATTCTCCCCCTCTGCTCCGCTCTCGGGAGACCCCACCTGAAGTACTGTGTCCAGCTCTGGGGCCTCCAACTGAAGAAGGACATGGGCCTGTTGGAGGGAGTCCAGAGGAGGGCCACGAAGATGATCAGAGGGCTGGAGCACCTCTCCTATGAAGACAGGCTGAGAGAGTTGGGGTTGTTCAGCCTGGAGAAGAGAAGGCGCCGGGGAGACCTTATAGCAGCCTTCCAGTACCTGCAGGGGCTCTACAAGCAAGCTGGAGAGGGGCTCTTTACAAGTGCATGTAGTGACAGGACATGGGGTAATGGCTTTAAACTGAAAGAGGGTAGATTTAGATGAGATGTAAGGAAGACGTTCTTAACTATGAGGGTGGTGAGGCACTGGAACAGGTTGCCCAGAGAAGTTGTGGATGCCCCATCCCTGAAGTGTTCAAGGCCAGGTTAGATGGGGCTTTGAGCAACCTGGTTTGGTGGCAGGTGTCTCTGCCCATGGCAGGGGGGTTGGAACTAGATGATCTTTAAGGTGCCTTCCAACCCAAACCATTCTGTGATTCTATGATATTTTAACTATTAAAAAACACGTCTTTTTTCTCTGTGCACAAAACGTTGATGGTATTTGCTGAACTAGCTTGCTAATTAGTTAATTGTTGGAGTAGCACTTGCCTGTCTCCCTTTTCCTAGAGGCATGATCTGTCCTGTCTTGGAAGCAAGAGAATGTCCCAGTCTCTGATGCTTTTGCTGGTTTTTCTGCTTAACTTGCGGTAAGTCAGTTCAACTTGGACAAGTACCTCTTGAGCCTTACCTGCTACTGTGTGTAGTTATTGTCAGCAGTGAGGGCAGGGGAAGGGCAAAATTTGGCAGAATATTGACCTGTTTACTCCTCCATACAAAAGGAAGCATTTTTGCAAGTTTGACAAGCGAATTGTGAAGTTGACTGTGATTACACCCCAGAGGAGACTCTAGCTAACGCACACATCAGCAAAGCATAAATCCTGGGCAACTTGATTCCTACCCCCAAAAAACCCCAACCAATCAAACAAAGCAAACCCCACTAAGCTGCTTGTTTTGTGCAGGACCCTAATTTTGAGTACTTCCCCCCTCTGTTTGGTATGTGATAGTTAGGACCACTTACAGCAAAGGTTTGTCTCCAGCTTCTGAGCAAACCTTCCCCACTTCCCCTCCCTGCCCTCTCTGTAGTTGAATTCTGCCAGCTCCTGTGGGCAGGGGCATCCTCCTGAGAAGTCTAGAGCTGGAGAAAGGTTGGGAAAGAGAACTCTTTCCCAACCTTTCTCCAGCTCGGTGCCCAGCTGTGGCTCCTCCAGTGAATGGTTTAGGTGGGCCTGGCAGTGATGGGGTGGGGTGGTGGGGAAGAGGAGGCTGGCTGCAGCACTCTCTCTTTGGAGGGCTCATTGGTGAGCTAAACAGCTGCTCCTGAGCTGGTGCTTAACAGCTTGTGTATCAAGTGGTGGTGTTCTCTGGTTCCCAGTCAACAAAGACTTTGGTAGGGTTTTTCTTTGTGTGCCCTTTGGCTGAGGGCAAGGACTCCACTGATGAGAGGGGGCTGAGAGTTTTTGAACACAGGAGATATCCTCAATGGAGGCTATTCTATTGTTTTCTTGAGCCAGGGTTAGTTTTGCCTTGTCTTCTGTCTCTCTTGCTATTCCCCTGTCACTTCTACAATACGTTCCCAACTGTACCTGCTACGGGCCCTGTGCTCTCCCCAAGGTGTTGATATTGTACCTTCACAGGAGGATTTGACAGGGAGTTGTTGGAGCGACAAAAAGTGCCGATAGGTCAAAGGTGCAGGGAGAAAAGTAGTTGTTCAGAGACCTTGTGTCTCAAGCCACCCATAGGCAGTGTAACTGACTGCATGGACAGTTACATAGCAGCTGTGTCAACTATTTTAATGACAGGGGTGGGGGAATATGTTCAGGAGGGGTTTTGTTTGGGTTAAAGCTTTGCGCTCTCTGTCTTTCACCTAGTTGAAAGCGTCTACAGTACTGCTGCCAAAGGAATGCTAGCAAGAGCCAGCCTGGCTGGGAGGGCCCCTTGCCTTGAAACCATGAATCACTGCTGATCGCTTCTCAACTTGTTAGACCCGAGGATAAAGGTCTGTTTATCCAATAAAAATAGTAGCCAACGGGAGGATCACTGAGGTGATGACTTCTTGGGCACCATCTGAGGGATTGTCATTGGATTTTGCTTCAGAAATTAAGTTCTTGAAGCAAGGCACCTGGCCTCTTATAAATTCAGTGTGGTCCCTGGCAGACGTCTCCTTGCATCGGTGGGCTGTTGACTTCCCCCTCAGAGTACTTGTGTGAGTAGGCTCACTGACAGCTCTACACAAGCGGACCGATGGGCTAGGGGCCTGATGGAAGTCAGGATTTGGTTGTATTTGAGAACTGTGTTGTTGTTGTAATTGGCTAGGCTTGTTTTGCGATACTGTATGTTCTTGATGAAGAAGCATTAGAGTGATGCTTAGGAGGTATGTGCTTAAATGAAGACTTAAATGAAATTCTGCAGCGGGCTTTGTATCTTTCTTCTTCAGAGACAACGCTTCCTCAGGTTTTCATTTTCCCTCAGAGCACTCTTGCCTTCCCTCCGCCATGTCGGATGCCTCTGTTCGGTCCCCGGTCCCCTGAGGACATCTCTACTCTGTTCAGATCCTCCCGAGGACCTCATTGCGTCAGCAATCCTCACCGCTCAGCATGCGCAGCATGTTAAAGTAGCTCTGTAGCTTGAAGTTGAAATAAGAGAAATGTAAACCGATAGAAAACTGCTTTGTGTGATTACTTATGCATAGCTAGACTGTCTAAATACTGTACTTGTATGACCGAACTCTGTGCTAGCTTTGTGGAGCTACCACCTAGCACCCATCTCTGCACAGACATGAAATAAAAATACCTCTGCCCTGGGTGTATATTGGTGTCTCGCCCGCTGGGAAGCGACCTCACGCTTGTGGGGTAACAGTGTGACAAAAATTAAATTAACAGTCGGGACTGCTGCGCTAGTGCGCTATACCGTGCTCGCCGCTGTATGGGGCCGTGGACCCTCTGGCGTGCTCTCGGTGGCAGTGCATGCGCTGTGCCTGGGAGCAGCGTGGCGGTGCTCTGGTCGCAGGCCCCAGTGGCGAATGAGGGCCGGGGCCACTGGTGAGGTGAGCGAGCCCCTTTGGTGGGTGCGGGGCTGTCTCCTGGCTGCTTGGGGGTGGCGGGATGGTCAGCTTCCAAGCTTCCAGCACCTCCCTGAAGCCTGTCCCGTAGCCCCAGGCTGCCCCCAAGCCCTGTTGGGAAGGCAGTGAGCTGGCCCTTGAATGCGCTGGACTATCCCTTAATGTGGGTGCCGTTAGCAGTGGTGCGGGGAAGGGGCGGCGTCTCCAGAAGCCCCTGCAGAAGGAGAGGCTTCAGCCAGGGGCGATCTGCGGTAATAACGGTGGCTGCTGCTGCTTCTTTCTCTCTCCCAGAGGCTGCACTGAGGACACGGTTGTCCCTTCCTCCCCTGGGGCTGCCGGTGATGGCACCCGCCTCAGGCTTGCGTGGGTTGTCTGTGCCTGGCCTGGCTCTCCTCGCGGTGTGGGGGCGAAAAGGGACGGGCGGAGTGCTTGCTGGCTGTGGACAGGAGCTGCTGAAGCTGGAGAGGCCAGAGAAGGGTAAAGAAGAAGAAATGGAAGGCCGGCCGGCAGCTGCCTCCCACTGCAGGCAAGAGAGAGCCTGCCTCTCTGGGTGAGGAAGATCCCTCCTCGTAGTCTGCAGCATGCCAGGCCTCCAGCGTGCACCGCAGGGTCTGTATGCATAACCCAAAGCGAGGTATGGCCGCGTAGTGCGTGAGCGAGCGAGGCTATGTGTCTAGGAAGCCTCGTCTTATAAGAGCTGTAGGACACTCATGTATTTTCTTAGGTGGAGGACAGCCAAGCAACCGGAGTGACAGAAGAGGAAGGGAGGAGGGAAGAGAAAGAAGTGCCTGAACTGGCAAATTCTTCTGGCAGCGCTGAGAGCAAGAGCTGTGGTGAGTCCTGGGCCCTTGGGACCCTTTTGATATTCTTGTGCACCCCTGCCTCTCCCCTGGCCCCTTCTCTTTCCCACGCTGCAACAAATTTTTTTTTTGCTTCCCTAGATGTCTCCTCTTCTCCCTATTCTTGCGTCCTGCTCCCTCTCCCTCTTTGTTTATTTCCCATCCCCTTGTCTCTGTCCTGCACCCATCGCTGTTTTTTCCTTTTCCATCTCTTTGTTGTGATTTGCATCTCTCTCTCTTTTCCCCACAAGTGCTCTGGCCTGTTCCCTGGTGTTCTCTTCCTCTCTGCTCCTGTATGTGCCACTCTGTGTCCGTGCCTTCCTAGCTCTCTCTTTCCTTCTCTTTCTGTCTCTATCCCTTTGTCTTGCTGACTGTCACTGGTTTGTTTCATTCTGTATCTCACGGTGCCTGTCCTCCTTCCTGTTCATCTCTGACTCTCTCTGACCCTTTGTGCTGCTCCCTGGCCCTTTTTTTTTTTCCCTCCACCTGTTCTGGTTTTTCTTATGCCATTGCTTAAGCCTAGAGCCTAAAAGCATGAGTGCTTCTTGATTTGATTTGGGGTGGGCGTGAGGGTCTTTTTTTTTTTACCTTGCGGTATTGGTGTGATGACTATATCATAGAGGAGAGGATGGTTTATTCCTTTTTCTGCCATTGGTGGAGTTGAAACCTAAATCTGCGAGTCTGTGGTCTTTGGCCAGTTTTCCTAATATTATAGGTGTGAGAGCGCTTGGGGCCTTTGGTCAGGAGACTGCGTTATTTATGACAAGTATGTGTTAGCAAAAGTGTGCACCGTTGCTTGTGGAGAGAAAGAACCAAGTGCAGCCCAGCTCCAGAATTTTGTCTGTGTAGCCAGAAAAGGGCTGGCTTAATCTTGCTCAAATCTTGGATTACTTGTTGGTCGTTGCCAGTGGTTGCTTTTATTCTTAGGAGAAAATTGCCAAAGACTTTGGTGAAAAATGGCTTTCCCAAGTGTTTGGAGGAGATGAAAGAACCCGAAACTACTAATTCTGATAAACCCCTAAGTATGTGAGGCTGTATGAAGCTCACGGCTGTAACCAGCCAGTAGCTTCCATTGATGTGGGGCAATCCCAAGCACAACTACAGGCTGGGTGGAGAATGGATTGAGAGCAGCCCTGAGGAGAAGGGCTTGGGGGTGTTGGTTGATGAGAAACTCAACGTGACCCGGCAACGTGCACTCGCAGCCCAGAAAGCCAACCGTCTCCTGGGCCGCATCAAAAGAAGCGTGACCAGCAGTCGAGGGAGGTGATTCTCCCCCTCTGCTCCGCTCTCGGGAGACCCCACCTGAAGTACTGTGTCCAGCTCTGGGGCCTCCAACTGAAGAAGGACATGGGCCTGTTGGAGGGAGTCCAGAGGAGGGCCACGAAGATGATCAGAGGGCTGGAGCACCTCTCCTATGAAGACAGGCTGAGAGAGTTGGGGTTGTTCAGCCTGGAGAAGAGAAGGCGCCGGGGAGACCTTATAGCAGCCTTCCAGTACCTGCAGGGGCTCTACAAGCAAGCTGGAGAGGGGCTCTTTACAAGTGCATGTAGTGACAGGACATGGGGTAATGGCTTTAAACTGAAAGAGGGTAGATTTAGATGAGATGTAAGGAAGACGTTCTTAACTATGAGGGTGGTGAGGCACTGGAACAGGTTGCCCAGAGAAGTTGTGGATGCCCCATCCCTGAAGTGTTCAAGGCCAGGTTAGATGGGGCTTTGAGCAACCTGGTTTGGTGGCAGGTGTCTCTGCCCATGGCAGGGGGGTTGGAACTAGATGATCTTTAAGGTGCCTTCCAACCCAAACCATTCTGTGATTCTATGATATTTTAACTATTAAAAAACACGTCTTTTTCTCTGTGCACAAAACGTTGATGGTATTTGCTGAACTAGCTTGCTAATTAGTTAATTGTTGGAGTAGCACTTGCCTGTCTCCCTTTTCCTAGAGGCATGATCTGTCCTGTCTTGGAAGCAAGAGAATGTCCCAGTCTCTGATGCTTTTGCTGGTTTTTCTGCTTAACTTGCGGTAAGTCAGTTCAACTTGGACAAGTACCTCTTGAGCCTTACCTGCTACTGTGTGTAGTTATTGTCAGCAGTGAGGGCAGGGGAAGGGCAAAATTTGGCAGAATATTGACCTGTTTACTCCTCCATACAAAAGGAAGCATTTTTGCAAGTTTGACAAGCGAATTGTGAAGTTGACTGTGATTACACCCCAGAGGAGACTCTAGCTAACGCACACATCAGCAAAGCATAAATCCTGGGCAACTTGATTCCTACCCCAAAAACCCCAACCAATCAAACAAAAAAACCCCCACTAAGCTGCTTGTTTTGTGCAGGACCCTAATTTTGAGTACTTCCCTCTGTTTGGTATGTGATAGTTAGGACCACTTACAGCAAAGGTTTGTCTCCAGCTTCTGAGCAAACCTTCCCCACTTCCCCTCCCTGCCCTCTCTGTAGTTGAATTCTGCCAGCTCCTGTGGGCAGGGGCATCCTCCTGAGAAGTCTAGAGTTGGAGAAAGGTTGGGAAAGAGAACTCTTTCCCAACCTTTCTCCAGCTCGGTGCCCAGCTGTGGCTCCTCCAGTGAATGGTTTAGGTGGGCCTGGCAGTGATGGGGTGGGGTGGTGGGGAAGAGGAGGCTGGCTGCAGCACTCTCTCTTTGGAGGGCTCATTGGTGAGCTAAACAGCTGCTCCTGAGCTGGTGCTTAACAGCTTGTGTATCAAGTGGTGGTGTTCTCTGGTTCCCAGTCAACAAAGACTTTGGTAGGGTTTTTCTTTGTGTGCCCTTTGGCTGAGGGCAAGGACTCCACTGATGAGAGGGGGCTGAGAGTTTTTGAACACAGGAGATATCCTCAATGGAGGCTATTCTATTGTTTTCTTGAGCCAGGGTTAGTTTTGCCTTGTCTTCTGTCTCTCTTGCTATTCCCCTGTCACTTCTACAATACGTTCCCAACTGTACCTGCTACGGGCCCTGTGCTCTCCCCAAGGTGTTGATATTGTACCTTCACAGGAGGATTTGACAGGGAGTTGTTGGAGCGACAAAAAGTGCCGATAGGTCAAAGGTGCAGGGAGAAAAGTAGTTGTTCAGAGACCTTGTGTCTCAAGCCACCCATAGGCAGTGTAACTGACTGCATGGACAGTTACATAGCAGCTGTGTCAACTATTTTAATGACAGGGGGTGGGGGATATATGTTCAGGAGGGGTTTTGTTTGGGTTAAAGCTTTGCGCTCTCTGTCTTTCACCTAGTTGAAAGCGTCTACAGTACTGCTGCCAAAGGAATGCTAGCAAGAGCCAGCCTGGCTGGGAGGGCCCCTTGCCTTGAAACCATGAATCACTGCTGATCGCTTCTCAACTTGTTAGACCCGAGGATAAAGGTCTGTTTATCCAATAAAAATAGTAGCCAACGGGAGGATCACTGAGGTGATGACTTCTTGGGCACCATCTGAGGGATTGTCATTGGATTTTGCTTCAGAAATTAAGTTCTTGAAGCAAGGCACCTGGCCTCTTATAAATTCAGTGTGGTCCCTGGCAGACGTCTCCTTGCATCGGTGGGCTGTTGACTTCCCCCTCAGAGTACTTGTGTGAGTAGGCTCACTGACAGCTCTACACAAGCGGACCGATGGGCTAGGGGCCTGATGGAAGTCAGGATTTGGTTGTATTTGAGAACTGTGTTGTTGTTGTAATTGGCTAGGCTTGTTTTGCGATACTGTATGTTCTTGATGAAGAAGCATTAGAGTGATGCTTAGGAGGTATGTGCTTAAATGAAGACTTAAATGAAATTCTGCAGCGGGCTTTGTATCTTTCTTCTTCAGAGACAACGCTTCCTCAGGTTTTCATTTTCCCTCAGAGCACTCTTGCCTTCCCTCCGCCATGTCGGATGCCTCTGTTCGGTCCCCGGTCCCCTGAGGACATCTCTACTCTGTTCAGATCCTCCCGAGGACCTCATTGCGTCAGCAATCCTCACCGCTCAGCATGCGCAGCATGTTAAAGTAGCTCTGTAGCTTGAAGTTGAAATAAGAGAAATGTAAACCGATAGAAAACTGCTTTGTGTGATTACTTATGCATAGCTAGACTGTCTAAATACTGTACTTGTATGACCGAACTCTGTGCTAGCTTTGTGGAGCTACCACCTAGCACCCATCTCTGCACAGACATGAAATAAAAATACCTCTGCCCTGGGTGTATATTGGTGTCTCGCCCGCTGGGAAGCGACCTCACGCTTGTGGGGTAACAGTGTGACAAAAATTAAATTAACAGTCGGGACTGCTGCGCTAGTGCGCTATACCGTGCTCGCCGCTGTATGGGGCCGTGGACCCTCTGGCGTGCTCTCGGTGGCAGTGCATGCGCTGTGCCTGGGAGCAGCGTGGCGGTGCTCTGGTCGCAGGCCCCAGTGGCGAATGAGGGCCGGGGCCACTGGTGAGGTGAGCGAGCCCCTTTGGTGGGTGCGGGGCTGTCTCCTGGCTGCTTGGGGTGGCGGGATGGTCAGCTTCCAAGCTTCCAGCACCTCCCCTGAAGCCTGTCCCGTAGCCCCAGGCTGCCCCCAAGCCCTGTTGGGAAGGCAGTGAGCTGGCCCTTGAATGCGCTGGACTATCCCTTAATGTGGGTGCCGTTAGCAGTGGTGCGGGGAAGGGGCGGCGTCTCCAGAAGCCCCTGCAGAAGGAGAGGCTTCAGCCAGGGGCGATCTGCGGTAATAACGGTGGCTGCTGCTGCTTCTTTCTCTCTCCCAGAGGCTGCACTGAGGACACGGTTGTCCCTTCCTCCCCTGGGGCTGCCGGTGATGGCACCCGCCTCAGGCTTGCGTGGGTTGTCTGTGCCTGGCCTGGCTCTCCTCGCGGTGTGGGGGCGAAAAGGGACGGGCGGAGTGCTTGCTGGCTGTGGACAGGAGCTGCTGAAGCTGGAGAGGCCAGAGAAGGGTAAAGAAGAAGAAATGGAAGGCCGGCCGGCAGCTGCCTCCCACTGCAGGCAAGAGAGAGCCTGCCTCTCTGGGTGAGGAAGATCCCTCCTCGTAGTCTGCAGCATGCCAGGCCTCCAGCGTGCACCGCAGGGTCTGTATGCATAACCCAAAGCGAGGTATGGCCGCGTAGTGCGTGAGCGAGCGAGGCTATGTGTCTAGGAAGCCTCGTCTTATAAGAGCTGTAGGACACTCATGTATTTTCTTAGGTGGAGGACAGCCAAGCAACCGGAGTGACAGAAGAGGAAGGGAGGAGGGAAGAGAAAGAAGTGCCTGAACTGGCAAATTCTTCTGGCAGCGCTGAGAGCAAGAGCTGTGGTGAGTCCTGGGCCCTTGGGACCCTGTCTCCCTCTTGTGCACCCCTGCCTCTCCCCTGGCCCCTTCTCTTTCCCACGCTGCAACAAATTTTTTTGCTTCCCTAGATGTCTCCTCTTCTCCCTATTCTTGTGTCCTGCTCCCTCTCCCTCTTTTTTTTTTCCATCCCCTTGTCTCTGTCCTGCACCCATCGCTGTTTTTTCCTTTTCCATCTCTTTGTTGTGATTTGCATCTCTCTCTCTTTTCCCCACAAGTGCTCTGGCCTGTTCCCTGGTGTTCTCTTCCTCTCTGCTCCTGTATGTGCCACTCTGTGTCCGTGCCTTCCTAGCTCTCTCTTTCCTTCTCTTTCTGTCTCTATCCCTTTGTCTTGCTGACTGTCACTGGTTTGTTTCATTCTGTATCTCACGGTGCCTGTCCTCCTTCCTGTTCATCTCTGACTCTCTCTGACCCTTTGTGCTGCTCCCTGGCCCTTTTTTTTTTCCCTCCACCTGTTCTGGTTTTTCTTATGCCATTGCTTAAGCCTAGAGCCTAAAAGCATGAGTGCTTCTTGATTTGATTTGGGGTGGGCGTGAGGGTCTTTTTTTTTTTTACCTTGCGGTATTGGTGTGATGACTATATCATAGAGGAGAGGATGGTTTATTCCTTTTTCTGCCATTGGTGGAGTTGAAACCTAAATCTGCGAGTCTGTGGTCTTTGGCCAGTTTTCCTAATATTATAGGTGTGAGAGCGCTTGGGGCCTTTGGTCAGGAGACTGCGTTATTTATGACAAGTATGTGTTAGCAAAAGTGTGCACCGTTGCTTGTGGAGAGAAAGAACCAAGTGCAGCCCAGCTCCAGAATTTTGTCTGTGTAGCCAGAAAAGGGCTGGCTTAATCTTGCTCAAATCTTGGATTACTTGTTGGTCGTTGCCAGTGGTTGCTTTTATTCTTAGGAGAAAATTGCCAAAGACTTTGGTGAAAAATGGCTTTCCCAAGTGTTTGGAGGAGATGAAAGAACCCGAAACTACTAATTCTGATAAACCCCTAAGTATGTGAGGCTGTATGAAGCTCACGGCTGTAACCAGCCAGTAGCTTCCATTGATGTGGGGCAATCCCAAGCACAACTACAGGCTGGGTGGAGAATGGATTGAGAGCAGCCCTGAGGAGAAGGGCTTGGGGTGTTGGTTGATGAGAAACTCAACGTGACCCGGCAACGTGCACTCGCAGCCCAGAAAGCCAACCGTCTCCTGGGCCGCATCAAAAGAAGCGTGACCAGCAGTCGAGGGAGGTGATTCTCCCCCTCTGCTCCGCTCTCGGGAGACCCCACCTGAAGTACTGTGTCCAGCTCTGGGGCCTCCAACTGAAGAAGGACATGGGCCTGTTGGAGGGAGTCCAGAGGAGGGCCACGAAGATGATCAGAGGGCTGGAGCACCTCTCCTATGAAGACAGGCTGAGAGAGTTGGGGTTGTTCAGCCTGGAGAAGAGAAGGCGCCGGGGAGACCTTATAGCAGCCTTCCAGTACCTGCAGGGGCTCTACAAGCAAGCTGGAGAGGGGCTCTTTACAAGTGCATGTAGTGACAGGACATGGGGTAATGGCTTTAAACTGAAAGAGGGTAGATTTAGATGAGATGTAAGGAAGACGTTCTTAACTATGAGGGTGGTGAGGCACTGGAACAGGTTGCCCAGAGAAGTTGTGGATGCCCCATCCCTGAAGTGTTCAAGGCCAGGTTAGATGGGGCTTTGAGCAACCTGGTTTGGTGGCAGGTGTCTCTGCCCATGGCAGGGGGGTTGGAACTAGATGATCTTTAAGGTGCCTTCCAACCCAAACCATTCTGTGATTCTATGATATTTTAACTATTAAAAAACACGTCTTTTTCTCTGTGCACAAAACGTTGATGGTATTTGCTGAACTAGCTTGCTAATTAGTTAATTGTTGGAGTAGCACTTGCCTGTCTCCCTTTTCCTAGAGGCATGATCTGTCCTGTCTTGGAAGCAAGAGAATGTCCCAGTCTCTGATGCTTTTGCTGGTTTTTCTGCTTAACTTGCGGTAAGTCAGTTCAACTTGGACAAGTACCTCTTGAGCCTTACCTGCTACTGTGTGTAGTTATTGTCAGCAGTGAGGGCAGGGGAAGGGCAAAATTTGGCAGAATATTGACCTGTTTACTCCTCCATACAAAAGGAAGCATTTTTGCAAGTTTGACAAGCGAATTGTGAAGTTGACTGTGATTACACCCCAGAGGAGACTCTAGCTAACGCACACATCAGCAAAGCATAAATCCTGGGCAACTTGATTCCTACCCCCAAAAACCCCAACCAATCAAACAAAAAAACCCCCACTAAGCTGCTTGTTTTGTGCAGGACCCTAATTTTGAGTACTTCCCCCCTCTGTTTGGTATGTGATAGTTAGGACCACTTACAGCAAAGGTTTGTCTCCAGCTTCTGAGCAAACCTTCCCCACTTCACGCTCCCTGCCCTCTCTGTAGTTGAATTCTGCCAGCTCCTGTGGGCAGGGGCATCCTCCTGAGAAGTCTAGAGCTGGAGAAAGGTTGGGAAAGAGAACTCTTTCCCAACCTTTCTCCAGCTCGGTGCCCAGCTGTGGCTCCTCCAGTGAATGGTTTAGGTGGGCCTGGCAGTGATGGGGTGGGGTGGTGGGGAAGAGGAGGCTGGCTGCAGCACTCTCTCTTTGGAGGGCTCATTGGTGAGCTAAACAGCTGCTCCTGAGCTGGTGCTTAACAGCTTGTGTATCAAGTGGTGGTGTTCTCTGGTTCCCAGTCAACAAAGACTTTGGTAGGGTTTTTCTTTGTGTGCCCTTTGGCTGAGGGCAAGGACTCCACTGATGAGAGGGGGCTGAGAGTTTTTGAACACAGGAGATATCCTCAATGGAGGCTATTCTATTGTTTTCTTGAGCCAGGGTTAGTTTTGCCTTGTCTTCTGTCTCTCTTGCTATTCCCCTGTCACTTCTACAATACGTTCCCAACTGTACCTGCTACGGGCCCTGTGCTCTCCCCAAGGTGTTGATATTGTACCTTCACAGGAGGATTTGACAGGGAGTTGTTGGAGCGACAAAAAGTGCCGATAGGTCAAAGGTGCAGGGAGAAAAGTAGTTGTTCAGAGACCTTGTGTCTCAAGCCACCCATAGGCAGTGTAACTGACTGCATGGACAGTTACATAGCAGCTGTGTCAACTATTTTAATGACAGGGGGGAATATGTTCAGGAGGGGTTTTGTTTGGGTTAAAGCTTTGCGCTCTCTGTCTTTCACCTAGTTGAAAGCGTCTACAGTACTGCTGCCAAAGGAATGCTAGCAAGAGCCAGCCTGGCTGGGAGGGCCCCTTGCCTTGAAACCATGAATCACTGCTGATCGCTTCTCAACTTGTTAGACCCGAGGATAAAGGTCTGTTTATCCAATAAAAATAGTAGCCAACGGGAGGATCACTGAGGTGATGACTTCTTGGGCACCATCTGAGGGATTGTCATTGGATTTTGCTTCAGAAATTAAGTTCTTGAAGCAAGGCACCTGGCCTCTTATAAATTCAGTGTGGTCCCTGGCAGACGTCTCCTTGCATCGGTGGGCTGTTGACTTCCCCTCAGAGTACTTGTGTGAGTAGGCTCACTGACAGCTCTACACAAGCGGACCGATGGGCTAGGGGCCTGATGGAAGTCAGGATTTGGTTGTATTTGAGAACTGTGTTGTTGTTGTAATTGGCTAGGCTTGTTTTGCGATACTGTATGTTCTTGATGAAGAAGCATTAGAGTGATGCTTAGGAGGTATGTGCTTAAATGAAGACTTAAATGAAATTCTGCAGCGGGCTTTGTATCTTTCTTCTTCAGAGACAACGCTTCCTCAGGTTTTCATTTTCCCTCAGAGCACTCTTGCCTTCCCTCCGCCATGTCGGATGCCTCTGTTCGGTCCCCGGTCCCCTGAGGACATCTCTACTCTGTTCAGATCCCTCCCGAGGACCTCATTGCGTCAGCAATCCTCACCGCTCAGCATGCGCAGCATGTTAAAGTAGCTCTGTAGCTTGAAGTTGAAATAAGAGAAATGTAAACCGATAGAAAACTGCTTTGTGTGATTACTTATGCATAGCTAGACTGTCTAAATACTGTACTTGTATGACCGAACTCTGTGCTAGCTTTGTGGAGCTACCACCTAGCACCCATCTCTGCACAGACATGAAATAAAAATACCTCTGCCCTGGGTGTATATTGGTGTCTCGCCCGCTGGGAAGCGACCTCACGCTTGTGGGGTAACAGTGTGACAAAAATTAAATTAACAGTCGGGACTGCTGCGCTAGTGCGCTATACCGTGCTCGCCGCTGTATGGGGCCGTGGACCCTCTGGCGTGCTCTCGGTGGCAGTGCATGCGCTGTGCCTGGGAGCAGCGTGGCGGTGCTCTGGTCGCAGGCCCCAGTGGCGAATGAGGGCCGGGGCCACTGGTGAGGTGAGCGAGCCCCTTTGGTGGGTGCGGGGCTGTCTCCTGGCTGCTTGGGGTGGCGGGATGGTCAGCTTCCAAGCTTCCAGCACCTCCCCTGAAGCCTGTCCCGTAGCCCCAGGCTGCCCCCAAGCCCTGTTGGGAAGGCAGTGAGCTGGCCCTTGAATGCGCTGGACTATCCCTTAATGTGGGTGCCGTTAGCAGTGGTGCGGGGAAGGGGCGGCGTCTCCAGAAGCCCCTGCAGAAGGAGAGGCTTCAGCCAGGGGCGATCTGCGGTAATAACGGTGGCTGCTGCTGCTTCTTTCTCTCTCCCAGAGGCTGCACTGAGGACACGGTTGTCCCTTCCTCCCCTGGGGCTGCCGGTGATGGCACCCGCCTCAGGCTTGCGTGGGTTGTCTGTGCCTGGCCTGGCTCTCCTCGCGGTGTGGGGGCGAAAAGGGACGGGCGGAGTGCTTGCTGGCTGTGGACAGGAGCTGCTGAAGCTGGAGAGGCCAGAGAAGGGTAAAGAAGAAGAAATGGAAGGCCGGCCGGCAGCTGCCTCCCACTGCAGGCAAGAGAGAGCCTGCCTCTCTGGGTGAGGAAGATCCCTCCTCGTAGTCTGCAGCATGCCAGGCCTCCAGCGTGCACCGCAGGGTCTGTATGCATAACCCAAAGCGAGGTATGGCCGCGTAGTGCGTGAGCGAGCGAGGCTATGTGTCTAGGAAGCCTCGTCTTATAAGAGCTGTAGGACACTCATGTATTTTCTTAGGTGGAGGACAGCCAAGCAACCGGAGTGACAGAAGAGGAAGGGAGGAGGGAAGAGAAAGAAGTGCCTGAACTGGCAAATTCTTCTGGCAGCGCTGAGAGCAAGAGCTGTGGTGAGTCCTGGGCCCTTGGGACCCTGTCTCCCCTCTTGTGCACCCCTGCCTCTCCCCTGGCCCCTTCTCTTTCCCACGCTGCAACAAATTATTTTTGCTTCCCTAGATGTCTCCTCTTCTCCCTATTCTTGCGTCCTGCTCCCTCTCCCTCTTTGTTTTTTTCCCATCCCCTTGTCTCTGTCCTGCACCCATCGCTGTTTTTTCCTTTTCCATCTCTTTGTTGTGATTTGCATCTCTCTCTCTTTTCCCCACAAGTGCTCTGGCCTGTTCCCTGGTGTTCTCTTCCTCTCTGCTCCTGTATGTGCCACTCTGTGTCCGTGCCTTCCTAGCTCTCTCTTTCCTTCTCTTTCTGTCTCTATCCCTTTGTCTTGCTGACTGTCACTGGTTTGTTTCATTCTGTATCTCACGGTGCCTGTCCTCCTTCCTGTTCATCTCTGACTCTCTCTGACCCTTTGTGCTGCTCCCTGGCCCTTTTTTTTCCCTCCACCTGTTCTGGTTTTTCTTATGCCATTGCTTAAGCCTAGAGCCTAAAAGCATGAGTGCTTCTTGATTTGATTTGGGGTGGGCGTGAGGGTCTTTTTTTAATACCTTGCGGTATTGGTGTGATGACTATATCATAGAGGAGAGGATGGTTTATTCCTTTTTCTGCCATTGGTGGAGTTGAAACCTAAATCTGCGAGTCTGTGGTCTTTGGCCAGTTTTCCTAATATTATAGGTGTGAGAGCGCTTGGGGCCTTTGGTCAGGAGACTGCGTTATTTATGACAAGTATGTGTTAGCAAAAGTGTGCACCGTTGCTTGTGGAGAGAAAGAACCAAGTGCAGCCCAGCTCCAGAATTTTGTCTGTGTAGCCAGAAAAGGGCTGGCTTAATCTTGCTCAAATCTTGGATTACTTGTTGGTCGTTGCCAGTGGTTGCTTTTATTCTTAGGAGAAAATTGCCAAAGACTTTGGTGAAAATGGCTTTCCCAAGTGTTTGGAGGAGATGAAAGAACCCGAAACTACTAATTCTGATAAACCCCTAAGTATGTGAGGCTGTATGAAGCTCACGGCTGTAACCAGCCAGTAGCTTCCATTGATGTGGGGCAATCCCAAGCACAACTACAGGCTGGGTGGAGAATGGATTGAGAGCAGCCCTGAGGAGAAGGGCTTGGGGTTTGGTTGATGAGAAACTCAACGTGACCCGGCAACGTGCACTCGCAGCCCAGAAAGCCAACCGTCTCCTGGGCCGCATCAAAAGAAGCGTGACCAGCAGTCGAGGGAGGTGATTCTCCCCCTCTGCTCCGCTCTCGGGAGACCCCACCTGAAGTACTGTGTCCAGCTCTGGGGCCTCCAACTGAAGAAGGACATGGGCCTGTTGGAGGGAGTCCAGAGGAGGGCCACGAAGATGATCAGAGGGCTGGAGCACCTCTCCTATGAAGACAGGCTGAGAGAGTTGGGGTTGTTCAGCCTGGAGAAGAGAAGGCGCCGGGGAGACCTTATAGCAGCCTTCCAGTACCTGCAGGGGCTCTACAAGCAAGCTGGAGAGGGGCTCTTTACAAGTGCATGTAGTGACAGGACATGGGGTAATGGCTTTAAACTGAAAGAGGGTAGATTTAGATGAGATGTAAGGAAGACGTTCTTAACTATGAGGGTGGTGAGGCACTGGAACAGGTTGCCCAGAGAAGTTGTGGATGCCCCATCCCTGAAGTGTTCAAGGCCAGGTTAGATGGGGCTTTGAGCAACCTGGTTTGGTGGCAGGTGTCTCTGCCCATGGCAGGGGTTGGAACTAGATGATCTTTAAGGTGCCTTCCAACCCAAACCATTCTGTGATTCTATGATATTTTAACTATTAAAAAACACGTCTTTTTTCTCTGTGCACAAAACGTTGATGGTATTTGCTGAACTAGCTTGCTAATTAGTTAATTGTTGGAGTAGCACTTGCCTGTCTCCCTTTTCCTAGAGGCATGATCTGTCCTGTCTTGGAAGCAAGAGAATGTCCCAGTCTCTGATGCTTTTGCTGGTTTTTCTGCTTAACTTGCGGTAAGTCAGTTCAACTTGGACAAGTACCTCTTGAGCCTTACCTGCTACTGTGTGTAGTTATTGTCAGCAGTGAGGGCAGGGGAAGGGCAAAATTTGGCAGAATATTGACCTGTTTACTCCTCCATACAAAAGGAAGCATTTTTGCAAGTTTGACAAGCGAATTGTGAAGTTGACTGTGATTACACCCCAGAGGAGACTCTAGCTAACGCACACATCAGCAAAGCATAAATCCTGGGCAACTTGATTCCTACCCCCAAAAACCCCAACCAATCAAACAAAAACCCCCACTAAGCTGCTTGTTTTGTGCAGGACCCTAATTTTGAGTACTTCCCCTCTGTTTGGTATGTGATAGTTAGGACCACTTACAGCAAAGGTTTGTCTCCAGCTTCTGAGCAAACCTTCCCCACTTCCCCTCCCTGCCCTCTCTGTAGTTGAATTCTGCCAGCTCCTGTGGGCAGGGGCATCCTCCTGAGAAGTCTAGAGTTGGAGAAAGGTTGGGAAAGAGAACTCTTTCCCAACCTTTCTCCAGCTCGGTGCCCAGCTGTGGCTCCTCCAGTGAATGGTTTAGGTGGGCCTGGCAGTGATGGGGTGGGGTGGTGGGGAAGAGGAGGCTGGCTGCAGCACTCTCTCTTTGGAGGGCTCATTGGTGAGCTAAACAGCTGCTCCTGAGCTGGTGCTTAACAGCTTGTGTATCAAGTGGTGGTGTTCTCTGGTTCCCAGTCAACAAAGACTTTGGTAGGGTTTTTCTTTGTGTGCCCTTTGGCTGAGGGCAAGGACTCCACTGATGAGAGGGGGCTGAGAGTTTTTGAACACAGGAGATATCCTCAATGGAGGCTATTCTATTGTTTTCTTGAGCCAGGGTTAGTTTTGCCTTGTCTTCTGTCTCTCTTGCTATTCCCCTGTCACTTCTACAATACGTTCCCAACTGTACCTGCTACGGGCCCTGTGCTCTCCCCAAGGTGTTGATATTGTACCTTCACAGGAGGATTTGACAGGGAGTTGTTGGAGCGACAAAAAGTGCCGATAGGTCAAAGGTGCAGGGAGAAAAGTAGTTGTTCAGAGACCTTGTGTCTCAAGCCACCCATAGGCAGTGTAACTGACTGCATGGACAGTTACATAGCAGCTGTGTCAACTATTTTAATGACGGGGGTGGGGGGAATATGTTCAGGAGGGGTTTTGTTTGGGTTAAAGCTTTGCGCTCTCTGTCTTTCACCTAGTTGAAAGCGTCTACAGTACTGCTGCCAAAGGAATGCTAGCAAGAGCCAGCCTGGCTGGGAGGGCCCCTTGCCTTGAAACCATGAATCACTGCTGATCGCTTCTCAACTTGTTAGACCCGAGGATAAAGGTCTGTTTATCCAATACAAATAGTAGCCAACGGGAGGATCACTGAGGTGATGACTTCTTGGGCACCATCTGAGGGATTGTCATTGGATTTTGCTTCAGAAATTAAGTTCTTGAAGCAAGGCACCTGGCCTCTTATAAATTCAGTGTGGTCCCTGGCAGACGTCTCCTTGCATCGGTGGGCTGTTGACTTCCCGCAGCAGAGTACTTGTGTGAGTAGGCTCACTGACAGCTCTACACAAGCGGACCGATGGGCTAGGGGCCTGATGGAAGTCAGGATTTGGTTGTATTTGAGAACTGTGTTGTTGTTGTAATTGGCTAGGCTTGTTTTGCGATACTGTATGTTCTTGATGAAGAAGCATTAGAGTGATGCTTAGGAGGTATGTGCTTAAATGAAGACTTAAATGAAATTCTGCAGCGGGCTTTGTATCTTTCTTCTTCAGAGACAACGCTTCCTCAGGTTTTCATTTTCCCTCAGAGCACTCTTGCCTTCCCTCCGCCATGTCGGATGCCTCTGTTCGGTCCCCGGTCCCCTGAGGACATCTCTACTCTGTTCAGATCCCCTCCCGAGGACCTCATTGCGTCAGCAATCCTCACCGCTCAGCATGCGCAGCATGTTAAAGTAGCTCTGTAGCTTGAAGTTGAAATAAGAGAAATGTAAACCGATAGAAAACTGCTTTGTGTGATTACTTATGCATAGCTAGACTGTCTAAATACTGTACTTGTATGACCGAACTCTGTGCTAGCTTTGTGGAGCTACCACCTAGCACCCATCTCTGCACAGACATGAAATAAAAATACCTCTGCCCTGGGTGTATATTGGTGTCTCGCCCGCTGGGAAGCGACCTCACGCTTGTGGGGTAACAGTGTGACAAAAATTAAATTAACAGTCGGGACTGCTGCGCTAGTGCGCTATACCGTGCTCGCCGCTGTATGGGGCCGTGGACCCTCTGGCGTGCTCTCGGTGGCAGTGCATGCGCTGTGCCTGGGAGCAGCGTGGCGGTGCTCTGGTCGCAGGCCCCAGTGGCGAATGAGGGCCGGGGCCACTGGTGAGGTGAGCGAGCCCCTTTGGTGGGTGCGGGGCTGTCTCCTGGCTGCTTGGCGGTGGCGGGATGGTCAGCTTCCAAGCTTCCAGCACCTCCCTGAAGCCTGTCCCGTAGCCCCAGGCTGCCCCCAAGCCCTGTTGGGAAGGCAGTGAGCTGGCCCTTGAATGCGCTGGACTATCCCTTAATGTGGGTGCCGTTAGCAGTGGTGCGGGGAAGGGGCGGCGTCTCCAGAAGCCCCTGCAGAAGGAGAGGCTTCAGCCAGGGGCGATCTGCGGTAATAACGGTGGCTGCTGCTGCTTCTTTCTCTCTCCCAGAGGCTGCACTGAGGACACGGTTGTCCCTTCCTCCCCTGGGGCTGCCGGTGATGGCACCCGCCTCAGGCTTGCGTGGGTTGTCTGTGCCTGGCCTGGCTCTCCTCGCGGTGTGGGGGCGAAAAGGGACGGGCGGAGTGCTTGCTGGCTGTGGACAGGAGCTGCTGAAGCTGGAGAGGCCAGAGAAGGGTAAAGAAGAAGAAATGGAAGGCCGGCCGGCAGCTGCCTCCCACTGCAGGCAAGAGAGAGCCTGCCTCTCTGGGTGAGGAAGATCCCTCCTCGTAGTCTGCAGCATGCCAGGCCTCCAGCGTGCACCGCAGGGTCTGTATGCATAACCCAAAGCGAGGTATGGCCGCGTAGTGCGTGAGCGAGCGAGGCTATGTGTCTAGGAAGCCTCGTCTTATAAGAGCTGTAGGACACTCATGTATTTTCTTAGGTGGAGGACAGCCAAGCAACCGGAGTGACAGAAGAGGAAGGGAGGAGGGAAGAGAAAGAAGTGCCTGAACTGGCAAATTCTTCTGGCAGCGCTGAGAGCAAGAGCTGTGGTGAGTCCTGGGCCCTTGGGACCCTGTCTCCCTCTTGTGCACCCCTGCCTCTCCCCTGGCCCCTTCTCTTTCCCACGCTGCAACAAATTTTTTTGCTTCCCTAGATGTCTCCTCTTCTCCCTATTCTTGCGTCCTGCTCCCTCTCCCTCTTTGTTTTTTTCCCATCCCCTTGTCTCTGTCCTGCACCCATCGCTGTTTTTTCCTTTTCCATCTCTTTGTTGTGATTTGCATCTCTCTCTCTTTTCCCCACAAGTGCTCTGGCCTGTTCCCTGGTGTTCTCTTCCTCTCTGCTCCTGTATGTGCCACTCTGTGTCCGTGCCTTCCTAGCTCTCTCTTTCCTTCTCTTTCTGTCTCTATCCCTTTGTCTTGCTGACTGTCACTGGTTTGTTTCATTCTGTATCTCACGGTGCCTGTCCTCCTTCCTGTTCATCTCTGACTCTCTCTGACCCTTTGTGCTGCTCCCTGGCCCTTTTTTTTTCCCTCCACCTGTTCTGGTTTTTCTTATGCCATTGCTTAAGCCTAGAGCCTAAAAGCATGAGTGCTTCTTGATTTGATTTGGGGTGGGCGTGAGGGTCTTTTTTTAATACCTTGCGGTATTGGTGTGATGACTATATCATAGAGGAGAGGATGGTTTATTCCTTTTTCTGCCATTGGTGGAGTTGAAACCTAAATCTGCGAGTCTGTGGTCTTTGGCCAGTTTTCCTAATATTATAGGTGTGAGAGCGCTTGGGGCCTTTGGTCAGGAGACTGCGTTATTTATGACAAGTATGTGTTAGCAAAAGTGTGCACCGTTGCTTGTGGAGAGAAAGAACCAAGTGCAGCCCAGCTCCAGAATTTTGTCTGTGTAGCCAGAAAAGGGCTGGCTTAATCTTGCTCAAATCTTGGATTACTTGTTGGTCGTTGCCAGTGGTTGCTTTTATTCTTAGGAGAAAATTGCCAAAGACTTTGGTGAAAATGGCTTTCCCAAGTGTTTGGAGGAGATGAAAGAACCCGAAACTACTAATTCTGATAAACCCCTAAGTATGTGAGGCTGTATGAAGCTCACGGCTGTAACCAGCCAGTAGCTTCCATTGATGTGGGGCAATCCCAAGCACAACTACAGGCTGGGTGGAGAATGGATTGAGAGCAGCCCTGAGGAGAAGGGCTTGGGGTGTTGGTTGATGAGAAACTCAACGTGACCCGGCAACGTGCACTCGCAGCCCAGAAAGCCAACCGTCTCCTGGGCCGCATCAAAAGAAGCGTGACCAGCAGTCGAGGGAGGTGATTCTCCCCCTCTGCTCCGCTCTCGGGAGACCCCACCTGAAGTACTGTGTCCAGCTCTGGGGCCTCCAACTGAAGAAGGACATGGGCCTGTTGGAGGGAGTCCAGAGGAGGGCCACGAAGATGATCAGAGGGCTGGAGCACCTCTCCTATGAAGACAGGCTGAGAGAGTTGGGGTTGTTCAGCCTGGAGAAGAGAAGGCGCCGGGGAGACCTTATAGCAGCCTTCCAGTACCTGCAGGGGCTCTACAAGCAAGCTGGAGAGGGGCTCTTTACAAGTGCATGTAGTGACAGGACATGGGGTAATGGCTTTAAACTGAAAGAGGGTAGATTTAGATGAGATGTAAGGAAGACGTTCTTAACTATGAGGGTGGTGAGGCACTGGAACAGGTTGCCCAGAGAAGTTGTGGATGCCCCATCCCTGAAGTGTTCAAGGCCAGGTTAGATGGGGCTTTGAGCAACCTGGTTTGGTGGCAGGTGTCTCTGCCCATGGCAGGGGGGTTGGAACTAGATGATCTTTAAGGTGCCTTCCAACCCAAACCATTCTGTGATTCTATGATATTTTAACTATTAAAAAACACGTCTTTTTTCTCTGTGCACAAAACGTTGATGGTATTTGCTGAACTAGCTTGCTAATTAGTTAATTGTTGGAGTAGCACTTGCCTGTCTCCCTTTTCCTAGAGGCATGATCTGTCCTGTCTTGGAAGCAAGAGAATGTCCCAGTCTCTGATGCTTTTGCTGGTTTTTCTGCTTAACTTGCGGTAAGTCAGTTCAACTTGGACAAGTACCTCTTGAGCCTTACCTGCTACTGTGTGTAGTTATTGTCAGCAGTGAGGGCAGGGGAAGGGCAAAATTTGGCAGAATATTGACCTGTTTACTCCTCCATACAAAAGGAAGCATTTTTGCAAGTTTGACAAGCGAATTGTGAAGTTGACTGTGATTACACCCCAGAGGAGACTCTAGCTAACGCACACATCAGCAAAGCATAAATCCTGGGCAACTTGATTCCTACCCCCAAAAACCCCAACCAATCAAACAAAAAACCCCCACTAAGCTGCTTGTTTTGTGCAGGACCCTAATTTTGAGTACTTCCCCCCTCTGTTTGGTATGTGATAGTTAGGACCACTTACAGCAAAGGTTTGTCTCCAGCTTCTGAGCAAACCTTCCCCACTTCCCCTCCCTGCCCTCTCTGTAGTTGAATTCTGCCAGCTCCTGTGGGCAGGGGCATCCTCCTGAGAAGTCTAGAGTTGGAGAAAGGTTGGGAAAGAGAACTCTTTCCCAACCTTTCTCCAGCTCGGTGCCCAGCTGTGGCTCCTCCAGTGAATGGTTTAGGTGGGCCTGGCAGTGATGGGGTGGGGTGGTGGGGAAGAGGAGGCTGGCTGCAGCACTCTCTCTTTGGAGGGCTCATTGGTGAGCTAAACAGCTGCTCCTGAGCTGGTGCTTAACAGCTTGTGTATCAAGTGGTGGTGTTCTCTGGTTCCCAGTCAACAAAGACTTTGGTAGGGTTTTTCTTTGTGTGCCCTTTGGCTGAGGGCAAGGACTCCACTGATGAGAGGGCGCTGAGAGTTTTTGAACACAGGAGATATCCTCAATGGAGGCTATTCTATTGTTTTCTTGAGCCAGGGTTAGTTTTGCCTTGTCTTCTGTCTCTCTTGCTATTCCCCTGTCACTTCTACAATACGTTCCCAACTGTACCTGCTACGGGCCCTGTGCTCTCCCCAAGGTGTTGATATTGTACCTTCACAGGAGGATTTGACAGGGAGTTGTTGGAGCGACAAAAAGTGCCGATAGGTCAAAGGTGCAGGGAGAAAAGTAGTTGTTCAGAGACCTTGTGTCTCAAGCCACCCATAGGCAGTGTAACTGACTGCATGGACAGTTACATAGCAGCTGTGTCAACTATTTTAATGACAGGGGGTGCGGGGAATATGTTCAGGAGGGGTTTTGTTTGGGTTAAAGCTTTGCGCTCTCTGTCTTTCACCTAGTTGAAAGCGTCTACAGTACTGCTGCCAAAGGAATGCTAGCAAGAGCCAGCCTGGCTGGGAGGGCCCCTTGCCTTGAAACCATGAATCACTGCTGATCGCTTCTCAACTTGTTAGACCCGAGGATAAAGGTCTGTTTATCCAATAAAAATAGTAGCCAACGGGAGGATCACTGAGGTGATGACTTCTTGGGCACCATCTGAGGGATTGTCATTGGATTTTGCTTCAGAAATTAAGTTCTTGAAGCAAGGCACCTGGCCTCTTATAAATTCAGTGTGGTCCCTGGCAGACGTCTCCTTGCATCGGTGGGCTGTTGACTTCCCCCCTCAGAGTACTTGTGTGAGTAGGCTCACTGACAGCTCTACACAAGCGGACCGATGGGCTAGGGGCCTGATGGAAGTCGGGATTTGGTTGTATTTGAGAACTGTGTTGTTGTTGCAATTGGCTAGGCTTGTTTTGCGATACTGTATGTTCTTGATGAAGAAGCATTAGAGTGATGCTTAGGAGGTATGTGCTTAAATGAAGACTTAAATGAAATTCTGCAGCGGGCTTTGTATCTTTCTTATTCAGAGACAACGCTTCCTCAGGTTTTCATTTTCCCTCAGAGCACTCTTGCCTTCCCTCCGCCATGTCGGATGCCTCTGTTCGGTCCCCGGTCCCCTGAGGACATCTCTACTCTGTTCAGATCCCCTCCCGAGGACCTCATTGCGTCAGCAATCCTCACCGCTCAGCATGCGCAGCATGTTAAAGTAGCTCTGTAGCTTGAAGTTGAAATAAGAGAAATGTAAACCGATAGAAAACTGCTTTGTGTGATTACTTATGCATAGCTAGACTGTCTAAATACTGTACTTGTATGACCGAACTCTGTGCTAGCTTTGTGGAGCTACCACCTAGCACCCATCTCTGCACAGACATGAAATAAAAATACCTCTGCCCTGGGTGTATATTGGTGTCTCGCCCGCTGGGAAGCGACCTCACGCTTGTGGGGTAACAGTGTGACAAAAATTAAATTAACAGTCGGGACTGCTGCGCTAGTGCGCTATACCGTGCTCGCCGCTGTATGGGGCCGTGGACCCTCTGGCGTGCTCTCGGTGGCAGTGCATGCGCTGTGCCTGGGAGCAGCGTGGCGGTGCTCTGGTCGCAGGCCCCAGTGGCGAATGAGGGCCGGGGCCACTGGTGAGGTGAGCGAGCCCCTTTGGTGGGTGCGGGGCTGTCTCCTGGCTGCTTGGGGGGGCGGGATGGTCAGCTTCCAAGCTTCCAGCACCTCCCCTGAAGCCTGTCCCGTAGCCCCAGGCTGCCCCCAAGCCCTGTTGGGAAGGCAGTGAGCTGGCCCTTGAATGCGCTGGACTATCCCTTAATGTGGGTGCCGTTAGCAGTGGTGCGGGGAAGGGGCGGCGTCTCCAGAAGCCCCTGCAGAAGGAGAGGCTTCAGCCAGGGGCGATCTGCGGTAATAACGGTGGCTGCTGCTGCTTCTTTCTCTCTCCCAGAGGCTGCACTGAGGACACGGTTGTCCCTTCCTCCCCTGGGGCTGCCGGTGATGGCACCCGCCTCAGGCTTGCGTGGGTTGTCTGTGCCTGGCCTGGCTCTCCTCGCGGTGTGGGGGCGAAAAGGGACGGGCGGAGTGCTTGCTGGCTGTGGACAGGAGCTGCTGAAGCTGGAGAGGCCAGAGAAGGGTAAAGAAGAAGAAATGGAAGGCCGGCCGGCAGCTGCCTCCCACTGCAGGCAAGAGAGAGCCTGCCTCTCTGGGTGAGGAAGATCCCTCCTCGTAGTCTGCAGCATGCCAGGCCTCCAGCGTGCACCGCAGGGTCTGTATGCATAACCCAAAGCGAGGTATGGCCGCGTAGTGCGTGAGCGAGCGAGGCTATGTGTCTAGGAAGCCTCGTCTTATAAGAGCTGTAGGACACTCATGTATTTTCTTAGGTGGAGGACAGCCAAGCAACCGGAGTGACAGAAGAGGAAGGGAGGAGGGAAGAGAAAGAAGTGCCTGAACTGGCAAATTCTTCTGGCAGCGCTGAGAGCAAGAGCTGTGGTGAGTCCTGGGCCCTTGGGACCCTGTCTCCCCCTTGTGCCCCCCTGCCTCTCCCCTGGCCCCTTCTCTTTCCCACGCTGCAACAAATTTCTTTTTGCTTCCCTAGATGTCTCCTCTTCTCCCTATTCTTGCGTCCTGCTCCCTCTCCCTCTTTGTTTTTTTCCCATCCCCTTGTCTCTGTCCTGCACCCATCGCTGTTTTTTCCTTTTCCATCTCTTTGTTGTGATTTGCATCTCTCTCTCTTTTCCCCACAAGTGCTCTGGCCTGTTCCCTGGTGTTCTCTTCCTCTCTGCTCCTGTATGTGCCACTCTGTGTCCGTGCCTTCCTAGCTCTCTCTTTCCTTCTCTTTCTGTCTCTATCCCTTTGTCTTGCTGACTGTCACTGGTTTGTTTCATTCTGTATCTCACGGTGCCTGTCCTCCTTCCTGTTCATCTCTGACTCTCTCTGACCCTTTGTGCTGCTCCCTGGCCCTTTTTTTTTCCCTCCACCTGTTCTGGTTTTTCTTATGCCATTGCTTAAGCCTAGAGCCTAAAAGCATGAGTGCTTCTTGATTTGATTTGGGGTGGGCGTGAGGGTCTTTTTTTTACCTTGCGGTATTGGTGTGATGACTATATCATAGAGGAGAGGATGGTTTATTCCTTTTTCTGCCATTGGTGGAGTTGAAACCTAAATCTGCGAGTCTGTGGTCTTTGGCCAGTTTTCCTAATATTATAGGTGTGAGAGCGCTTGGGGCCTTTGGTCAGGAGACTGCGTTATTTATGACAAGTATGTGTTAGCAAAAGTGTGCACCGTTGCTTGTGGAGAGAAAGAACCAAGTGCAGCCCAGCTCCAGAATTTTGTCTGTGTAGCCAGAAAAGGGCTGGCTTAATCTTGCTCAAATCTTGGATTACTTGTTGGTCGTTGCCAGTGGTTGCTTTTATTCTTAGGAGAAAATTGCCAAAGACTTTGGTGAAAAATGGCTTTCCCAAGTGTTTGGAGGAGATGAAAGAACCCGAAACTACTAATTCTGATAAACCCCTAAGTATGTGAGGCTGTATGAAGCTCACGGCTGTAACCAGCCAGTAGCTTCCATTGATGTGGGGCAATCCCAAGCACAACTACAGGCTGGGTGGAGAATGGATTGAGAGCAGCCCTGAGGAGAAGGGCTTGTTGGTTGATGAGAAACTCAACGTGACCCGGCAACGTGCACTCGCAGCCCAGAAAGCCAACCGTCTCCTGGGCCGCATCAAAAGAAGCGTGACCAGCAGTCGAGGGAGGTGATTCTCCCCCTCTGCTCCGCTCTCGGGAGACCCCACCTGAAGTACTGTGTCCAGCTCTGGGGCCTCCAACTGAAGAAGGACATGGGCCTGTTGGAGGGAGTCCAGAGGAGGGCCACGAAGATGATCAGAGGGCTGGAGCACCTCTCCTATGAAGACAGGCTGAGAGAGTTGGGGTTGTTCAGCCTGGAGAAGAGAAGGCGCCGGGGAGACCTTATAGCAGCCTTCCAGTACCTGCAGGGGCTCTACAAGCAAGCTGGAGAGGGGCTCTTTACAAGTGCATGTAGTGACAGGACATGGGGTAATGGCTTTAAACTGAAAGAGGGTAGATTTAGATGAGATGTAAGGAAGACGTTCTTAACTATGAGGGTGGTGAGGCACTGGAACAGGTTGCCCAGAGAAGTTGTGGATGCCCCATCCCTGAAGTGTTCAAGGCCAGGTTAGATGGGGCTTTGAGCAACCTGGTTTGGTGGCAGGTGTCTCTGCCCATGGCAGGGGGGTTGGAACTAGATGATCTTTAAGGTGCCTTCCAACCCAAACCATTCTGTGATTCTATGATATTTTAACTATTAAAAAACACGTCTTTTTCTCTGTGCACAAAACGTTGATGGTATTTGCTGAACTAGCTTGCTAATTAGTTAATTGTTGGAGTAGCACTTGCCTGTCTCCCTTTTCCTAGAGGCATGATCTGTCCTGTCTTGGAAGCAAGAGAATGTCCCAGTCTCTGATGCTTTTGCTGGTTTTTCTGCTTAACTTGCGGTAAGTCAGTTCAACTTGGACAAGTACCTCTTGAGCCTTACCTGCTACTGTGTGTAGTTATTGTCAGCAGTGAGGGCAGGGGAAGGGCAAAATTTGGCAGAATATTGACCTGTTTACTCCTCCATACAAAAGGAAGCATTTTTGCAAGTTTGACAAGCGAATTGTGAAGTTGACTGTGATTACACCCCAGAGGAGACTCTAGCTAACGCACACATCAGCAAAGCATAAATCCTGGGCAACTTGATTCCTACCCCCAAAAACCCCCAACCAATCAAACAAAAAACCCCCACTAAGCTGCTTGTTTTGTGCAGGACCCTAATTTTGAGTACTTCCCCCCTCTGTTTGGTATGTGATAGTTAGGACCACTTACAGCAAAGGTTTGTCTCCAGCTTCTGAGCAAACCTTCCCCACTTCGCCCTGCCTGCCCTCTCTGTAGTTGAATTCTGCCAGCTCCTGTGGGCAGGGGCATCCTCCTGAGAAGTCTAGAGTTGGAGAAAGGTTGGGAAAGAGAACTCTTTCCCAACCTTTCTCCAGCTCGGTGCCCAGCTGTGGCTCCTCCAGTGAATGGTTTAGGTGGGCCTGGCAGTGATGGGGTGGGGTGGTGGGGAAGAGGAGGCTGGCTGCAGCACTCTCTCTTTGGAGGGCTCATTGGTGAGCTAAACAGCTGCTCCTGAGCTGGTGCTTAACAGCTTGTGTATCAAGTGGTGGTGTTCTCTGGTTCCCAGTCAACAAAGACTTTGGTAGGGTTTTTCTTTGTGTGCCCTTTGGCTGAGGGCAAGGACTCCACTGATGAGAGGGGGCTGAGAGTTTTTGAACACAGGAGATATCCTCAATGGAGGCTATTCTATTGTTTTCTTGAGCCAGGGTTAGTTTTGCCTTGTCTTCTGTCTCTCTTGCTATTCCCCTGTCACTTCTACAATACGTTCCCAACTGTACCTGCTACGGGCCCTGTGCTCTCCCCAAGGTGTTGATATTGTACCTTCACAGGAGGATTTGACAGGGAGTTGTTGGAGCGACAAAAAGTGCCGATAGGTCAAAGGTGCAGGGAGAAAAGTAGTTGTTCAGAGACCTTGTGTCTCAAGCCACCCATAGGCAGTGTAACTGACTGCATGGACAGTTACATAGCAGCTGTGTCAACTATTTTAATGACAGGGTTGGGGGAATATGTTCAGGAGGGGTTTTGTTTGGGTTAAAGCTTTGCGCTCTCTGTCTTTCACCTAGTTGAAAGCGTCTACAGTACTGCTGCCAAAGGAATGCTAGCAAGAGCCAGCCTGGCTGGGAGGGCCCCTTGCCTTGAAACCATGAATCACTGCTGATCGCTTCTCAACTTGTTAGACCCGAGGATAAAGGTCTGTTTATCCAATAAAAATAGTAGCCAACGGGAGGATCACTGAGGTGATGACTTCTTGGGCACCATCTGAGGGATTGTCATTGGATTTTGCTTCAGAAATTAAGTTCTTGAAGCAAGGCACCTGGCCTCTTATAAATTCAGTGTGGTCCCTGGCAGACGTCTCCTTGCATCGGTGGGCTGTTGACTTCCCCCTCAGAGTACTTGTGTGAGTAGGCTCACTGACAGCTCTACACAAGCGGACCGATGGGCTAGGGGCCTGATGGAAGTCAGGATTTGGTTGTATTTGAGAACTGTGTTGTTGTTGCAATTGGCTAGGCTTGTTTTGCGATACTGTATGTTCTTGATGAAGAAGCATTAGAGTGATGCTTAGGAGGTATGTGCTTGGAGGAGATGAAAGAACCCGAAACTACTAATTCTGATAAACCCCTAAGTATGTGAGGCTGTATGAAGCTCACGGCTGTAACCAGCCAGTAGCTTCCATTGATGTGGGGCAATCCCAAGCACAACTACAGGCTGGGTGGAGAATGGATTGAGAGCAGCCCTGAGGAGAAGGGCTTGGGGGTGTTGGTTGATGAGAAACTCAACGTGACCCGGCAACGTGCACTCGCAGCCCAGAAAGCCAACCGTCTCCTGGGCCGCATCAAAAGAAGCGTGACCAGCAGTCGAGGGAGGTGATTCTCCCCCTCTGCTCCGCTCTCGGGAGACCCCACCTGAAGTACTGTGTCCAGCTCTGGGGCCTCCAACTGAAGAAGGACATGGGCCTGTTGGAGGGAGTCCAGAGGAGGGCCACGAAGATGATCAGAGGGCTGGAGCACCTCTCCTATGAAGACAGGCTGAGAGAGTTGGGGTTGTTCAGCCTGGAGAAGAGAAGGCGCCGGGGAGACCTTATAGCAGCCTTCCAGTACCTGCAGGGGCTCTACAAGCAAGCTGGAGAGGGGCTCTTTACAAGTGCATGTAGTGACAGGACATGGGGTAATGGCTTTAAACTGAAAGAGGGTAGATTTAGATGAGATGTAAGGAAGACGTTCTTAACTATGAGGGTGGTGAGGCACTGGAACAGGTTGCCCAGAGAAGTTGTGGATGCCCCATCCCTGAAGTGTTCAAGGCCAGGTTAGATGGGGCTTTGAGCAACCTGGTTTGGTGGCAGGTGTCTCTGCCCATGGCAGGGGGGTTGGAACTAGATGATCTTTAAGGTGCCTTCCAACCCAAACCATTCTGTGATTCTATGATATTTTAACTATTAAAAACACGTCTTTTTTCTCTGTGCACAAAACGTTGATGGTATTTGCTGAACTAGCTTGCTAATTAGTTAATTGTTGGAGTAGCACTTGCCTGTCTCCCTTTTCCTAGAGGCATGATCTGTCCTGTCTTGGAAGCAAGAGAATGTCCCAGTCTCTGATGCTTTTGCTGGTTTTTCTGCTTAACTTGCGGTAAGTCAGTTCAACTTGGACAAGTACCTCTTGAGCCTTACCTGCTACTGTGTGTAGTTATTGTCAGCAGTGAGGGCAGGGGAAGGGCAAAATTTGGCAGAATATTGACCTGTTTACTCCTCCATACAAAAGGAAGCATTTTTGCAAGTTTGACAAGCGAATTGTGAAGTTGACTGTGATTACACCCCAGAGGAGACTCTAGCTAACGCACACATCAGCAAAGCATAAATCCTGGGCAACTTGATTCCTACCCCCAAAAACCCCAACCAATCAAACAAAAACCCCCACTAAGCTGCTTGTTTTGTGCAGGACCCTAATTTTGAGTACTTCCCCTCTGTTTGGTATGTGATAGTTAGGACCACTTACAGCAAAGGTTTGTCTCCAGCTTCTGAGCAAACCTTCCCCACTTCCCCTCCCTGCCCTCTCTGTAGTTGAATTCTGCCAGCTCCTGTGGGCAGGGGCATCCTCCTGAGAAGTCTAGAGTTGGAGAAAGGTTGGGAAAGAGAACTCTTTCCCAACCTTTCTCCAGCTCGGTGCCCAGCTGTGGCTCCTCCAGTGAATGGTTTAGGTGGGCCTGGCAGTGATGGGGTGGGGTGGTGGGGAAGAGGAGGCTGGCTGCAGCACTCTCTCTTTGGAGGGCTCATTGGTGAGCTAAACAGCTGCTCCTGAGCTGGTGCTTAACAGCTTGTGTATCAAGTGGTGGTGTTCTCTGGTTCCCAGTCAACAAAGACTTTGGTAGGGTTTTTCTTTGTGTGCCCTTTGGCTGAGGGCAAGGACTCCACTGATGAGAGGGGGCTGAGAGTTTTTGAACACAGGAGATATCCTCAATGGAGGCTATTCTATTGTTTTCTTGAGCCAGGGTTAGTTTTGCCTTGTCTTCTGTCTCTCTTGCTATTCCCCTGTCACTTCTACAATACGTTCCCAACTGTACCTGCTACGGGCCCTGTGCTCTCCCCAAGGTGTTGATATTGTACCTTCACAGGAGGATTTGACAGGGAGTTGTTGGAGCGACAAAAAGTGCCGATAGGTCAAAGGTGCAGGGAGAAAAGTAGTTGTTCAGAGACCTTGTGTCTCAAGCCACCCATAGGCAGTGTAACTGACTGCATGGACAGTTACATAGCAGCTGTGTCAACTATTTTAATGACAGGGGGTGGGGGAAATATGTTCAGGAGGGGTTTTGTTTGGGTTAAAGCTTTGCGCTCTCTGTCTTTCACCTAGTTGAAAGCGTCTACAGTACTGCTGCCAAAGGAATGCTAGCAAGAGCCAGCCTGGCTGGGAGGGCCCCTTGCCTTGAAACCATGAATCACTGCTGATCGCTTCTCAACTTGTTAGACCCGAGGATAAAGGTCTGTTTATCCAATAAAAATAGTAGCCAACGGGAGGATCACTGAGGTGATGACTTCTTGGGCACCATCTGAGGGATTGTCATTGGATTTTGCTTCAGAAATTAAGTTCTTGAAGCAAGGCACCTGGCCTCTTATAAATTCAGTGTGGTCCCTGGCAGACGTCTCCTTGCATCGGTGGGCTGTTGACTTCCCCCTCAGAGTACTTGTGTGAGTAGGCTCACTGACAGCTCTACACAAGCGGACCGATGGGCTAGGGGCCTGATGGAAGTCAGGATTTGGTTGTATTTGAGAACTGTGTTGTTGTTGCAATTGGCTAGGCTTGTTTTGCGATACTGTATGTTCTTGATGAAGAAGCATTAGAGTGATGCTTAGGAGGTATGTGCTTGGAGGAGATGAAAGAACCCGAAACTACTAATTCTGATAAACCCCTAAGTATGTGAGGCTGTATGAAGCTCACGGCTGTAACCAGCCAGTAGCTTCCATTGATGTGGGGCAATCCCAAGCACAACTACAGGCTGGGTGGAGAATGGATTGAGAGCAGCCCTGAGGAGAAGGGCTTGGGGGTGTTGGTTGATGAGAAACTCAACGTGACCCGGCAACGTGCACTCGCAGCCCAGAAAGCCAACCGTCTCCTGGGCCGCATCAAAAGAAGCGTGACCAGCAGTCGAGGGAGGTGATTCTCCCCCTCTGCTCCGCTCTCGGGAGACCCCACCTGAAGTACTGTGTCCAGCTCTGGGGCCTCCAACTGAAGAAGGACATGGGCCTGTTGGAGGGAGTCCAGAGGAGGGCCACGAAGATGATCAGAGGGCTGGAGCACCTCTCCTATGAAGACAGGCTGAGAGAGTTGGGGTTGTTCAGCCTGGAGAAGAGAAGGCGCCGGGAGACCTTATAGCAGCCTTCCAGTACCTGCAGGGGCTCTACAAGCAAGCTGGAGAGGGGCTCTTTACAAGTGCATGTAGTGACAGGACATGGGGTAATGGCTTTAAACTGAAAGAGGGTAGATTTAGATGAGATGTAAGGAAGACGTTCTTAACTATGAGGGTGGTGAGGCACTGGAACAGGTTGCCCAGAGAAGTTGTGGATGCCCCATCCCTGAAGTGTTCAAGGCCAGGTTAGATGGGGCTTTGAGCAACCTGGTTTGGTGGCAGGTGTCTCTGCCCATGGCAGCGGCGTTGGAACTAGATGATCTTTAAGGTGCCTTCCAACCCAAACCATTCTGTGATTCTATGATATTTTAACTATTAAAAAACACGTCTTTTTCTCTGTGCACAAAACGTTGATGGTATTTGCTGAACTAGCTTGCTAATTAGTTAATTGTTGGAGTAGCACTTGCCTGTCTCCCTTTTCCTAGAGGCATGATCTGTCCTGTCTTGGAAGCAAGAGAATGTCCCAGTCTCTGATGCTTTTGCTGGTTTTTCTGCTTAACTTGCGGTAAGTCAGTTCAACTTGGACAAGTACCTCTTGAGCCTTACCTGCTACTGTGTGTAGTTATTGTCAGCAGTGAGGGCAGGGGAAGGGCAAAATTTGGCAGAATATTGACCTGTTTACTCCTCCATACAAAAGGAAGCATTTTTGCAAGTTTGACAAGCGAATTGTGAAGTTGACTGTGATTACACCCCAGAGGAGACTCTAGCTAACGCACACATCAGCAAAGCATAAATCCTGGGCAACTTGATTCCTACCCCCAAAAACCCCCAACCAATCAAACAAACAAACCCCCACTAAGCTGCTTGTTTTGTGCAGGACCCTAATTTTGAGTACTTCCCCCCTCTGTTTGGTATGTGATAGTTAGGACCACTTACAGCAAAGGTTTGTCTCCAGCTTCTGAGCAAACCTTCCCCACTTCCCTCCCTGCCCTCTCTGTAGTTGAATTCTGCCAGCTCCTGTGGGCAGGGGCATCCTCCTGAGAAGTCTAGAGGTGGAGAAAGGTTGGGAAAGAGAACTCTTTCCCAACCTTTCTCCAGCTCGGTGCCCAGCTGTGGCTCCTCCAGTGAATGGTTTAGGTGGGCCTGGCAGTGATGGGGTGGGGTGGTGGGGAAGAGGAGGCTGGCTGCAGCACTCTCTCTTTGGAGGGCTCATTGGTGAGCTAAACAGCTGCTCCTGAGCTGGTGCTTAACAGCTTGTGTATCAAGTGGTGGTGTTCTCTGGTTCCCAGTCAACAAAGACTTTGGTAGGGTTTTTCTTTGTGTGCCCTTTGGCTGAGGGCAAGGACTCCACTGATGAGAGGGGGCTGAGAGTTTTTGAACACAGGAGATATCCTCAATGGAGGCTATTCTATTGTTTTCTTGAGCCAGGGTTAGTTTTGCCTTGTCTTCTGTCTCTCTTGCTATTCCCCTGTCACTTCTACAATACGTTCCCAACTGTACCTGCTACGGGCCCTGTGCTCTCCCCAAGGTGTTGATATTGTACCTTCACAGGAGGATTTGACAGGGAGTTGTTGGAGCGACAAAAAGTGCCGATAGGTCAAAGGTGCAGGGAGAAAAGTAGTTGTTCAGAGACCTTGTGTCTCAAGCCACCCATAGGCAGTGTAACTGACTGCATGGACAGTTACATAGCAGCTGTGTCAACTATTTTAATGACAGGGGGTGGGGGAATATGTTCAGGAGGGGTTTTGTTTGGGTTAAAGCTTTGCGCTCTCTGTCTTTCACCTAGTTGAAAGCGTCTACAGTACTGCTGCCAAAGGAATGCTAGCAAGAGCCAGCCTGGCTGGGAGGGCCCCTTGCCTTGAAACCATGAATCACTGCTGATCGCTTCTCAACTTGTTAGACCCGAGGATAAAGGTCTGTTTATCCAATAAAAATAGTAGCCAACGGGAGGATCACTGAGGTGATGACTTCTTGGGCACCATCTGAGGGATTGTCATTGGATTTTGCTTCAGAAATTAAGTTCTTGAAGCAAGGCACCTGGCCTCTTATAAATTCAGTGTGGTCCCTGGCAGACGTCTCCTTGCATCGGTGGGCTGTTGACTTCCCGCCTCAGAGTACTTGTGTGAGTAGGCTCACTGACAGCTCTACACAAGCGGACCGATGGGCTAGGGGCCTGATGGAAGTCAGGATTTGGTTGTATTTGAGAACTGTGTTGTTGTTGCAATTGGCTAGGCTTGTTTTGCGATACTGTATGTTCTTGATGAAGAAGCATTAGAGTGATGCTTAGGAGGTATGTGCTTGGAGGAGATGAAAGAACCCGAAACTACTAATTCTGATAAACCCCTAAGTATGTGAGGCTGTATGAAGCTCACGGCTGTAACCAGCCAGTAGCTTCCATTGATGTGGGGCAATCCCAAGCACAACTACAGGCTGGGTGGAGAATGGATTGAGAGCAGCCCTGAGGAGAAGGGCTTGGGGGTGTTGGTTGATGAGAAACTCAACGTGACCCGGCAACGTGCACTCGCAGCCCAGAAAGCCAACCGTCTCCTGGGCCGCATCAAAAGAAGCGTGACCAGCAGTCGAGGGAGGTGATTCTCCCCCTCTGCTCCGCTCTCGGGAGACCCCACCTGAAGTACTGTGTCCAGCTCTGGGGCCTCCAACTGAAGAAGGACATGGGCCTGTTGGAGGGAGTCCAGAGGAGGGCCACGAAGATGATCAGAGGGCTGGAGCACCTCTCCTATGAAGACAGGCTGAGAGAGTTGGGGTTGTTCAGCCTGGAGAAGAGAAGGCGCCGGGGAGACCTTATAGCAGCCTTCCAGTACCTGCAGGGGCTCTACAAGCAAGCTGGAGAGGGGCTCTTTACAAGTGCATGTAGTGACAGGACATGGGGTAATGGCTTTAAACTGAAAGAGGGTAGATTTAGATGAGATGTAAGGAAGACGTTCTTAACTATGAGGGTGGTGAGGCACTGGAACAGGTTGCCCAGAGAAGTTGTGGATGCCCCATCCCTGAAGTGTTCAAGGCCAGGTTAGATGGGGCTTTGAGCAACCTGGTTTGGTGGCAGGTGTCTCTGCCCATGGCAGGGGTTTGGAACTAGATGATCTTTAAGGTGCCTTCCAACCCAAACCATTCTGTGATTCTATGATATTTTAACTATTAAAAAACACGTCTTTTTTCTCTGTGCACAAAACGTTGATGGTATTTGCTGAACTAGCTTGCTAATTAGTTAATTGTTGGAGTAGCACTTGCCTGTCTCCCTTTTCCTAGAGGCATGATCTGTCCTGTCTTGGAAGCAAGAGAATGTCCCAGTCTCTGATGCTTTTGCTGGTTTTTCTGCTTAACTTGCGGTAAGTCAGTTCAACTTGGACAAGTACCTCTTGAGCCTTACCTGCTACTGTGTGTAGTTATTGTCAGCAGTGAGGGCAGGGGAAGGGCAAAATTTGGCAGAATATTGACCTGTTTACTCCTCCATACAAAAGGAAGCATTTTTGCAAGTTTGACAAGCGAATTGTGAAGTTGACTGTGATTACACCCCAGAGGAGACTCTAGCTAACGCACACATCAGCAAAGCATAAATCCTGGGCAACTTGATTCCTACCCCCAAAAAACCCAACCAATCAAACAAAAAACCCCCACTAAGCTGCTTGTTTTGTGCAGGACCCTAATTTTGAGTACTTCCCCCCTCTGTTTGGTATGTGATAGTTAGGACCACTTACAGCAAAGGTTTGTCTCCAGCTTCTGAGCAAACCTTCCCCACTTCCCCCTCCCTGCCCTCTCTGTAGTTGAATTCTGCCAGCTCCTGTGGGCAGGGGCATCCTCCTGAGAAGTCTAGAGTTGGAGAAAGGTTGGGAAAGAGAACTCTTTCCCAACCTTTCTCCAGCTCGGTGCCCAGCTGTGGCTCCTCCAGTGAATGGTTTAGGTGGGCCTGGCAGTGATGGGGTGGGGTGGTGGGGAAGAGGAGGCTGGCTGCAGCACTCTCTCTTTGGAGGGCTCATTGGTGAGCTAAACAGCTGCTCCTGAGCTGGTGCTTAACAGCTTGTGTATCAAGTGGTGGTGTTCTCTGGTTCCCAGTCAACAAAGACTTTGGTAGGGTTTTTCTTTGTGTGCCCTTTGGCTGAGGGCAAGGACTCCACTGATGAGAGGGGGCTGAGAGTTTTTGAACACAGGAGATATCCTCAATGGAGGCTATTCTATTGTTTTCTTGAGCCAGGGTTAGTTTTGCCTTGTCTTCTGTCTCTCTTGCTATTCCCCTGTCACTTCTACAATACGTTCCCAACTGTACCTGCTACGGGCCCTGTGCTCTCCCCAAGGTGTTGATATTGTACCTTCACAGGAGGATTTGACAGGGAGTTGTTGGAGCGACAAAAAGTGCCGATAGGTCAAAGGTGCAGGGAGAAAAGTAGTTGTTCAGAGACCTTGTGTCTCAAGCCACCCATAGGCAGTGTAACTGACTGCATGGACAGTTACATAGCAGCTGTGTCAACTATTTTAATGACAGGGTGTGGGGGGAATATGTTCAGGAGGGGTTTTGTTTGGGTTAAAGCTTTGCGCTCTCTGTCTTTCACCTAGTTGAAAGCGTCTACAGTACTGCTGCCAAAGGAATGCTAGCAAGAGCCAGCCTGGCTGGGAGGGCCCCTTGCCTTGAAACCATGAATCACTGCTGATCGCTTCTCAACTTGTTAGACCCGAGGATAAAGGTCTGTTTATCCAATACAAATAGTAGCCAACGGGAGGATCACTGAGGTGATGACTTCTTGGGCACCATCTGAGGGATTGTCATTGGATTTTGCTTCAGAAATTAAGTTCTTGAAGCAAGGCACCTGGCCTCTTATAAATTCAGTGTGGTCCCTGGCAGACGTCTCCTTGCATCGGTGGGCTGTTGACTTCCCCCTCAGAGTACTTGTGTGAGTAGGCTCACTGACAGCTCTACACAAGCGGACCGATGGGCTAGGGGCCTGATGGAAGTCAGGATTTGGTTGTATTTGAGAACTGTGTTGTTGTTGCAATTGGCTAGGCTTGTTTTGCGATACTGTATGTTCTTGATGAAGAAGCATTAGAGTGATGCTTAGGAGGTATGTGCTTGGAGGAGATGAAAGAACCCGAAACTACTAATTCTGATAAACCCCTAAGTATGTGAGGCTGTATGAAGCTCACGGCTGTAACCAGCCAGTAGCTTCCATTGATGTGGGGCAATCCCAAGCACAACTACAGGCTGGGTGGAGAATGGATTGAGAGCAGCCCTGAGGAGAAGGGCTTGGGGTTTGGTTGATGAGAAACTCAACGTGACCCGGCAACGTGCACTCGCAGCCCAGAAAGCCAACCGTCTCCTGGGCCGCATCAAAAGAAGCGTGACCAGCAGTCGAGGGAGGTGATTCTCCCCCTCTGCTCCGCTCTCGGGAGACCCCACCTGAAGTACTGTGTCCAGCTCTGGGGCCTCCAACTGAAGAAGGACATGGGCCTGTTGGAGGGAGTCCAGAGGAGGGCCACGAAGATGATCAGAGGGCTGGAGCACCTCTCCTATGAAGACAGGCTGAGAGAGTTGGGGTTGTTCAGCCTGGAGAAGAGAAGGCGCCGGGGAGACCTTATAGCAGCCTTCCAGTACCTGCAGGGGCTCTACAAGCAAGCTGGAGAGGGGCTCTTTACAAGTGCATGTAGTGACAGGACATGGGGTAATGGCTTTAAACTGAAAGAGGGTAGATTTAGATGAGATGTAAGGAAGACGTTCTTAACTATGAGGGTGGTGAGGCACTGGAACAGGTTGCCCAGAGAAGTTGTGGATGCCCCATCCCTGAAGTGTTCAAGGCCAGGTTAGATGGGGCTTTGAGCAACCTGGTTTGGTGGCAGGTGTCTCTGCCCATGGCAGGGGGGTTGGAACTAGATGATCTTTAAGGTGCCTTCCAACCCAAACCATTCTGTGATTCTATGATATTTTAACTATTAAAAAACACGTCTTTTTTCTCTGTGCACAAAACGTTGATGGTATTTGCTGAACTAGCTTGCTAATTAGTTAATTGTTGGAGTAGCACTTGCCTGTCTCCCTTTTCCTAGAGGCATGATCTGTCCTGTCTTGGAAGCAAGAGAATGTCCCAGTCTCTGATGCTTTTGCTGGTTTTTCTGCTTAACTTGCGGTAAGTCAGTTCAACTTGGACAAGTACCTCTTGAGCCTTACCTGCTACTGTGTGTAGTTATTGTCAGCAGTGAGGGCAGGGGAAGGGCAAAATTTGGCAGAATATTGACCTGTTTACTCCTCCATACAAAAGGAAGCATTTTTGCAAGTTTGACAAGCGAATTGTGAAGTTGACTGTGATTACACCCCAGAGGAGACTCTAGCTAACGCACACATCAGCAAAGCATAAATCCTGGGCAACTTGATTCCTACCCCCAAGAAGGCCCAACCAATCCAACAAAAACCCCCACTAAGCTGCTTGTTTTGTGCAGGACCCTAATTTTGAGTACTTCCCCCCTCTGTTTGGTATGTGATAGTTAGGACCACTTACAGCAAAGGTTTGTCTCCAGCTTCTGAGCAAACCTTCCCCACTTTCCCCTCCCTGCCCTCTCTGTAGTTGAATTCTGCCAGCTCCTGTGGGCAGGGGCATCCTCCTGAGAAGTCTAGAGCTGGAGAAAGGTTGGGAAAGAGAACTCTTTCCCAACCTTTCTCCAGCTCGGTGCCCAGCTGTGGCTCCTCCAGTGAATGGTTTAGGTGGGCCTGGCAGTGATGGGGTGGGGTGGTGGGGAAGAGGAGGCTGGCTGCAGCACTCTCTCTTTGGAGGGCTCATTGGTGAGCTAAACAGCTGCTCCTGAGCTGGTGCTTAACAGCTTGTGTATCAAGTGGTGGTGTTCTCTGGTTCCCAGTCAACAAAGACTTTGGTAGGGTTTTTCTTTGTGTGCCCTTTGGCTGAGGGCAAGGACTCCACTGATGAGAGGGGGC